>NC_051853.1:19841600-20146777 GCF_905115235.1 Hermetia illucens | reverse complement strand
GACATATGGGTCTGTATGAGGATGGTTTACCTGGAAGTTTACCGGGCTTAGGAAAAAGTACAAACTTCTACCGCTTCCATGTTGCTGGAAATATCCCCTCAGACATGCACGCTTCCAACAGCTTAGTGAATATGTCCGGTCTGGATTTCACGGCAAGCTTAAGGGTACTCTGTCCAGGCCCGGCGCTTTATTGTCTCCTATTCTACCGCTGATATCTGGTGACTGCCGGAATTGCCGTCACATTCAGACGTGGTTGAAATGTGTCGATGTTGTCCTCTTGCTGGGGGAATAACCACTGGATGATTTTTAGCAAGAGGGTACGACACGTGATCTGCGGAGATGAACGGCCTTCGAATCGTCTCATTACGATTCTGTAGGCACTCCCCCACGGGTTTACGTCCGCTTCTGAGCAGAGCTCCTTAAAGCATTTCCTCTTGCTTCGTTGGATGGCGAGCTTGAGGGTTTTGCGGACTGCCTTACAGGCGCAATCTTTTTACTCTTAATCGATTCTACCTACCGCCCTCTGAGCCGCTCTTCTGGTTCGGTGGCAGGCTAATCGAAGACTGGCCAGTTCACCATTCCACCAGTAGTTTGGTCTTCTACTAGGGAATGATCACCTCCTAGGCATGGACGCGTCACATGCTTTGGCGATGCAATGGGGCAAATGGGCGACTCTTTCCGTAGAGGGCCTTCTTTATCAGGTTGATCTAACCACACCTCTATTAAAGTCTGCTCATCCAAAGCTATTGCAGACCTGCCTGAAATCTTTCTCGGTTTCGGGCATGATGGGTCTTTGCCCAGTGGTTCGACGGATGTCTCAAAGAAGATCGCTGTAATTGTAGCGTTCGCTGACACGCCAAAAAATACCACGCGCCAGCGCAGGACTGACAAAGGTCAAATCTACAACCGAGCCTGACCCCCTTTCTGAAAAGTGTTTACAGCACCTTCGTTATTCAAAACTATGTCCATCTCCGCAAAAACTTCTAATAAACTGTGCCCCCTTACATTTGATTCTCTGGTACCTCACTCAAGGACCCAAGCATTTCCTGCGGACACTGGGTAAACCATTCTTTGGGGACCTCAGTGAGATTTCTAGTTACAGGGTCGGAGAGCTGCTTTCCTTCGTGAATGCTACGGGCTGGCTCTGAGGATCCGAGCCAGCTGGACTCCGCTTCCCTGTTCCTATAACATTAGTCAAGGTCTTAGGAGTTTGTGGCATCAAAACGGCGCACCAAAGCGCTAATTGGGCTCCTCGGAGCGGCCACTGATACCTACCTACCTACCTACCTCCTCGAATGCAGACAGTGTCAAACCTGGTGGGGCGTAGCAGCTGTATACATATACACCGCTTATTTTGGCTCACGCAAAACCACTGGCTGCCTGACTTGAAGTACATTGTCATTGCAGTGAGCGCCTTCCTAAATTCCGGACATTTACCACTTCCGGCAATATGCCGGTTATCCTGTCCCTCTTTTACTTCGCACAATAGGCATTTGGGGTCGCTATTGTACTCCCTGAAAATATGGCCCTTCTCCTCACACCTCCTGCTTCGATCGAATCGATCATTGCTGCTGATGTATACATTCGCGAAGTGCCCAAACATTAGGCATTTAAAGCACCTCCCTAGTGAAGTTTGTTCTCTTAAAAGGCAAACAAACCCAACCAATCCGAACTTTTCCAGCCGCTAACAACATCTGCGCTTCCCCCGCTGGTACTCGTATTGTGGCCGTTTAAGTACCGCCATATGCTTTTCGTAAACCCACAACAGACTCATCGGTAAGTTCCTCCAACTTGAATTGCTCCTTCAGAGCAGTACAAATTTCTGCTTTCGGTGTCACTTTATCGAGATCCTTACATTGTATGTAGATCTCATGTTTTTGGGCACGCACTGTGGCATTCTCCCCAAGTGAATTTTTGACTTTAGTGGAAAAGTCATCAATTTTGTCTACGCTAGATCTTTTCAGCTCGAACATGAGATCCCTTTTCTGGGTTCTTCGGATTCTTTTCACATTTCCGCTCAGATCTTTTAGGTCGAGATCAGCTTTAACCTGAGTGTCTCCGCGTAAGACAAATTGTCCTTACTGGAGATAACAATCGCACCTGGACGAGTTCGCACTTTTGCTTTTCTTTCACTCTGTTGCCCGTAACTTTAGTCCATCCATTGTTTTCGTTCGTCTTGGGTTTCGCAACGTTAACTGCCTTCCCTACATTCACTGTATATTGTCCTCCTTCTGAACTATTAGTGCTGGTTTTCAGAATGTCCTGTCCGCCTTTTTTACTCTTAGGCGCGTGCTGATTATTTAGAGGATCCCCCTCTTTTTCGCGTACTCGTTTATTTCGGCGTGATTCGATGGTAGTACGGTTAGATGTCACTTGGGTCGCTTGTAACACTGTTGGCACAGCGGGGTTTGGCGTGTCCTTATTATTCTTTTCCTCCATTTGCGATCTATTATAGAGAACTCTAATAGCCCTAGCCATATTCTTTATCGCTTGGTGCATGTTGTGCTTGTCCTTGACAAACTCAAACAGCTCAACTATTTTTGGCACAAGCTGGGTGAAGGGTAATTCCTCCGGATCGGAACTCTGCTCCCTGCAAGCCCCGGCAAGGTTACTCCTTTTATACGCTCCTTCACTTTTGGCGTTTATTGATCTTGCCTGTACTTTATCCTTCACCGTCTTTAGATAGATAAGTTGATGAGCTTTTTTTGAATCCCTTTCTTGTTCCTGGAGCACCTTCTGCTGTCGCGCATCTTAAACATATGCGGTGGGTGTTATCACGGTTTTTGTCGTCCAACGATCTGCCTTCAGTTCATCTTTGTTTGGTCTTGTTATTGGTGTTCTCGGTAAGGTCGTACTTCGCTTGAATACCTGCTTCTCCAGATCCAAATCACTTGTAACATAATATGCAAAGGTGACCAAGTTATCTACCACCTAGGCGCTCTCTGTCTGTCTGTCCGTCACACACATTTTCCTCAGAGACGGTTGTAGCGATTGCCACCAAATTTCGTAGAAAGGTGGGAACTGTGAACGCTCTCGCATATAGTGAGTTACATCCTTTTACATCGAATTTAAGGGGGGTCCCCATACATACAAAAAGGGGGTGTACACTTTTTTTCATAAGTAAGTTATGTATCAAGTTAACATTCACAGAGGTTTCCAGCTAGGATATCACCCGTAGCCATGGCGGGTATGCATTCTAGAACTCCCTCTGCAATTTCCAAAATTTAATTGAAAATATTTTATCTTTATGGAGAAATCCAGTCAATTATGCTTGAGCGCATATGCCCAAATACCGAAAAAAGGACGTCACGTAATACAAATTATGCACACATTGGTATGAAGTATCAACAATCAGATCTATTTTAACGAAGCGTAACCCCGATAATTAGTCTTATTAACAGAGGTAATGATCGACTGGGTTAATTACGCCATGGTTTATTAACACTACTGGCACGATATGTCAAGTTGTCTTTTAGCTTTTGTCGATATTCAATTGACGCCCAACGTGGGGCCATCATTCAAAAGCGTATAAATTGTTAATTTCAACAGTTGCATTGTGCTAGAACCAAGTAAATAGAATTATTTATTGTGGCTACGAAAAGGATAGTTCCTTTGAAAGTAAAAAATCCAAAGTAAATGAGAACAATAGCAGATTGAATTTTTTACCTGAGTCAGGACATTGACTCAATATATTGTTACGTCACTCATCAATAGAATGGTATAGTTGAGATACAAAAATAGACGACTTTGCGGTTTTGTTCTCAGCTTTGCCCTGTGAGTAGCGTGACCGAACAAAAAAAACAGAAATTATGAATCCCCCAAAAACTACATGAAATCAAAATCCTACAAGGAATTCCGCATAGTTCTCAGCCTGGGCACAGATTTTTTTCTTTATGGCTCTGGTGTTATGCCATTTACCCCTACAAACTTTCCCACTTTTCATTAAAAGTAAGACGTGTTCTCCTGAATTTCATACAACCTTGGTGAAATCCCCCAGCGCTCTATTTCATCTCCGAGATTACAAGCTGTGCAAACACCTTCCAGAAAAAGGTGTTTTCTAACTGGCCCAAGATGATATACCATCCGACTTTTTAGCAGAGAAGAAGGCACCCATTGCCATGCATGTTTTAAGTATCCTGCGAGACAGATTGAGTGCATCAAACCGAGCTTCAAACTGGAGTAGGGGGTTATGAGTCCCCCTCATTTGGGTATAGAGATATCAATATTGTGTGTGGGACAGCGATTCAACACCTGACAACTGGCAACGAGGCATTATCTGTCCCATACATAAAAAGGGCGATATCACGCAGTGCAGCAATTATAGAGGCATCACGTTGCTGAGTACCATCTGTAAAATATTGTCCGCTATCCTGCTAGATCGGATAGCCCCATATGCCCAGGACACCATTGGCCCATTTCAAAGAGGCTTCACTCCAGGCAAATTAGCAACAGATTAGATTTTCTCTATGCGGCAAGCGGCGGAAAAACTGTTGGAATACGGACATCAGTTGCACCATCTTTTCATCAACTTTAAAGGCGCCTATGATAGCATAGCCAGGGGAAAACTGTACACGGCCATGTGAAAATTCGGTCTCCCGACGAAATTACTAAGACTGACTAGGGTGACCCTGACCAATATCCGAGGCCAGATAAAAGCAGCAGGATCAATCTCAAGACCATTCAACATCGACAACGGTCTAAGACAAGGGGATGCGTCCTCTTCAACCTGGCCCTAGAGAAAGTGCTTCGCGATGCCGACGTAACTGTGAGAGGTACCATCCTCTTCAAGTCCACCCAACTACTGCCATACGCTGACAATATTGGCATTATGGGAAGAACAACCCGAGATGTACAGTCTACCTTCATCCAGATCGAGCAGGCGGCGCGAGATCTCAGGCTGCACATTAATGAAGGCAAGATGAGGTATAAGGTGGCAACGTCAGCGCCAAAACCAAAACCGAAAGAACGGACAGCATCGAATCGCACTGGCCAAACCAAAACAATGAAGATAGGAGACTATAACTTTGAGACCGTTGATCATTTTTCCCATCTAGGGTCGAAAATCACAACCGATAACACCTACGATGACGAAATCTGCGTACGTTTTTTGGCAGCCAACAGAGCTTATTTGAGCTTACAAAAACTGTTTCGCTCGAAACGGATCAAAGCTTTTACTGTACAAGACAATGCTCTTGCCAGTCCTCATGTATTCCCCGGAAACCTGGGTTCTTAGCAAAAAAAAAATCCGGCTCCACATGAGTCTGCTCGGAAAATCTATAAGGACAATATCTGTGGTAGAAGAAGAAGACGAGTCAGATCCTGCCTGAGATGGAACGATAGCGTAGGCAAGGACGTCAGGCAGCTTTTAGGGATATCGAATTGGTGGACCCCGACGCAAAACTGAGGTGTCTGGAGTTCCTTATTAAGGCAGGTCTAGACCGGATACCGGTTGTTGTGCCGTTGATGATGATGAGTCGCGTTGCCCTCTCATTTTATGTGAGTCCCGCTTTGGGAAAAATTCTCCCACAAGGTACTGATGTTGCTATTATATTAAGTTGTTTGAGCATAAATGCATCTAAATGAGGATATACTGCTTTCCTCTTATGCCATCAAATTAGAGGATCCTCACGATTTTTTGTAAATGGGCTGCTGCAAGTATTTATCCATTTCCACTATACCTGTGCCTACCGGATTTTCGAGCACCAAACACGCAATGTCGGCATCAAATTCTGACCAAATGGATTCCGATTGTGATGGGGTGGACGTGGATGCTGACGGTGCCGGCACGGTGGGACTAACTTGTGCGGTAACTATTATTTTTCCCAATTTCTTCTGTTTGTCGCGACTTACCGGAGGTGCGAACCCTGAACGCCATCGAGAATTCGCCTCTGCCGCCGTATTGAACGGCCGTGGAGTCAGCTGACGGCCTGATAGGAGACTGGGGTGAGAAATGTCAAGAGTTACATTCAGAATAGATCTCTTGTCGGCCGGTCCATCGGCAACTTTAACGAAAAACAGAAACTGAATTTTTACTGCTTACAATTAAAACACGTCTTTGTTTTCTATAACTAATGTGAATGTTCAGATAACGTGAGATAAATTAGTTAAATTAATAGAGACATAACCTGAATGTTCAGATAACTTGGAATAAATTAGTTAAATTAATAAAGGGAGATTCTTTTATTCATTGGTGAACGGGACCCCCAAGTGTGAAAGCCAAACAAACCAGTAAAACGTTTACCAAAACTTTTCAATTGAAGCAACAAGTTTATGGTCTATTCCGTGGAAGAGTCCGTGAGTGATATACGCATCTTAAAAACAGTTGTGAAGACATCAATGACGACCCTCATGTTGGCCAAGCGAAATTCATGATTACGCCAGAGGGCATCGAAAAAGTGCGTGATCCAACATTATAAGGATATCCTTAAAGATTCGAAAAAGGACAAAAACTTCCTTTGCAACATTGTTATTGGTGACGGTGTTTCCAATACGATCCGGAAACAAAGCGTCAAAGTGCTGAATGGGGGGGGGGGGATTTTTTTAGCAGAAATCTCATTTTATCCGTCATCTTTCCCCGTAGTTGCCTGATCTGGCACCTTTTATCTATTCGGAAAACTTCATTTGCCGATGAAAGGCATACGCTATGCTGACATTCCGGCCATTCAAAAGGCGTGTACCGACATCCTCCGAGCCATGCAGGTCAACGGCCTAAAATCGTCATTCAAAAAGTTGTTAAGTCGCGCAAATCAGTGTATCGAAGCGGAAGGAGACTATTTTGCATAAAATAAAACAATTTTGCCGAAAAAAACCATTTGTTGTTCTTATTTTGAAAAAGTCCTGTTTACTTTAAGACAGAATTACCCATACTGCTTTTAATATAAGACTGAATATGTCCATATAGAATGGAGGATAATTTCGACTCTTATATATTGATTGCATGAAGCTACTTACCTTCCAAACCTTTGAATGTTGATTGAGTTTCTCCTAAATTATCTCAAAAAGAAAACATCGTCGTTTGGTTAAATACATGTATAAATATATATTTGTCATCATTATTACCTCTCCAAATTCTCTTCCATCATTATATAACTTTTAGAATATCTATATCAACATCAGCATATTAATCCATAGTATCTTCAACCATTTTAAAGACATTTCAACATATCTATATAAATATCTAGTTCACAGTTTTTAAAAATATCCCTAAAACGTGTCTTTTGTTCTGTGTTTAGTTTAATATAGAAATCTCTTGCTGATATTATAAACAATAATGTCTTAATATCGCCAAAAACTTTTGAATTGTTCAAGGCGAATGGAAATAGTTTGATTAAATCTAAATTGATTGATGAAGAAAGGAAGATTATAGTTAAGCACCAAACTCCATTCTCCGGAGGTAATGTGAGAAAATTTGGTAGCGAACAAATTAACCAGTCCTGAAGCATCCGCAGAAATGAAGAGTCAATACATGAACGGAAGACCTAAACGGGAAAATGCGATAAAAATTTGAACATGGAAATTTAAAGAATTCAAATGAAAGTAAAGTTTTGAAAGTCGATACTCTGTACAAGAATGCATTTCATGAGCCGAGCAACCTTTGGTGAAAGCAGGTCATTCTTCTAAAAAGAGGGAAAGTTTTTGAGAAGCACCGTTGCACTGCGGAAAAGTTATCCCAAATAAGAATTGATAATTTTATTCTTGGACTAAATCCAGAATAGGGAAACTGTTGGGCATTATATATGCAGTTCCAGGAAACATTTAAGTCGGCAGTAGGTCATAATAAATTGAAGTATACGAAATCATTTTATAAATTTAGGTTTACAGATTCTTGTCAGAATTTAAAGGATTCTGTCCTGAAAAATTTCGATTTTATACCTAACTTACTCCCAGCGACCGCCGATACTTTCTATTATATATTTTTTGCCTAAAATTCAAAGCTTCTTATCAAAATCTGTTAACGCAGTGTATCCTTTGTAAGACTCAATTTAGTGCTACTCAATTGGATCTAAATTATCCACAAGACCAATATATCTAGGAACATTCTTCTACGCAATATAATCCACTCGAAATATATCAAGAAATATATAGTTTCCAATTATGAAGAGGTTTATTAATCTCAAGTGAAAGTAAAAACAGGATAAAGCCAAAAAATATGAACATACCTGGTAGACAATTCGTGCAATAACTTCACAATGCGGCTGATTTATCGCCAAAAATTCCTTTATGACTTTCGTAAGGATTTCATTGGGAGGCACGAGGTCACGAACAATTTGGCACAAAACTTCGCCATAAATCCTAGCAGCACTCGACGTCGATGATTTAATGCGATGTAGCAGAACGTCCACTTTCTCCGTTTGTTGTGCAATAATTTCTGGATCATCTTGAACGATACCATTCGAATGTTCCGTTGTTTCTAATTGTTTCGACGAGCCTGAGGATCAACAGAACAGGAAGAGAAGGATGTGAGAGTTTTTCTGTGTTGCACTAGAATTTGTTACTAAAGAAATATTCTGCATAAAATTGGCTAGTTGCAATCATTAAAGTAATTTTTTTCTGTAAGGCTCAGACTCACAAAAGGAAGAGTCTATTAAATGCATCTTTCACGAAGGTCTAAAAATCACATGCACGAAGATCGAAGATCGTAGCTGTATCTGAATGTTTTCTTTTGGCAAGTGCAAGATATAAATCCAGTTCTTTCAATAAAGTTGTAAAAGCGATGCGCGAAGAAATGATATTAGAATTACAGTCTGTTACATAAGAGCGTGGTCACTGAGCGTCCTGTTTCTTTTTCTATTACATAGAGGGCACCTCAGTCCTTCATGCTTTTTGTAAAAAGTCAGCTCTCTGTCAAATTTAGTCTTCAATTGAGTGGTTTTTCGAAATGAGTGCTGTTTACGCCTCTCGCTTTGCGGCAATTTTTCTATGTTTGCATGAAAAAGGACCCAAATTAACGCAAACTGCTGCTGCGAAATAGATGGGAAAGTCGAAGCAGTTAAAAAGGTCGGTAACGTTGATGATTTTCCTGATCGTGGAAGTGAATGCAAAGTCTCAAAAAAAGACGAAAAAAAGATTCTCGCATTGTTCTCGAAAGATCCAACTTTGACTTTACGTGGAGCTGCTGTGAAATTGAAAGCAAAAGGTGTTGACATATCTTACGGAACGATTGGCAGGCACTTGCTTGCCAATAAACTGAAATATCGCAGTACTTTGGAAAAACCAATGTTGAGTGCAAAACACGTTGAAAAACGAGTGGAATGGGCGAAGGAAAACTTGGACCGCGATTGGAGCAACGTAATTTTTTCTGATGAATCCTCCTTCTGGGCATTTCCGAGCATCAAACACGCCTGGGCAACCTCCACCAGTAGGATGCTTCAACGGACTGTTAAACACCCCGTCAAGGTGCATGTTTGGGGGTGCTTCTCAAACAAAGGTTTCGGTATTTTGTTCTTATTTACCGAGAATGTGAATGCCGAAAAAATGAATAAAATATATAAAAGTGGAAAGCGAGTGGAAGGCGCAAAACGGAGTTGTCACTTTAGATTGGCCATCTCAGTCACCGGATGCAAATCCCATAGAAAATGGGTGGGCTCTGATGAAAATGCAGCTTCGCAGACGCAAACCATGTAATTTACATCAACTTTCTCGACAAATTCGGAAAATTTGGAGGTCTTTTCCGGTATAATATGCAGAAAAACTAGTAGAAAGTATGCCCCGACGGTGCCAGGCCATAATTGACAATGCAGGAGATTGGACTTGCCACTGAGGTATTTGCATTGAGTATTGACGAGCAAATTATCAATAAATTTGCGAATTTTCGAAAAATCAATTGTTGTTATTATTTAACAGTGACCACGCTCTTATGTAACAGATAGTATGTACCCGTTAAGATAAAAAATATAAATAAAGTTAACAGAGGGTAGTATAGGGGAGATATAACACAGTGCAGCAATTATAGAGGTATCACGTTGTTGAGTACCATCTATAAGATATTAACCGCTAGCTTGCTGGGCCGGATAGCCCCATACGCCCAGAACATCATTGGCCCATACCAAAGAGACTTCACTCCAGGCAAATCAGAAACAGATCAGATTTTCTCTCTGTGACAAGCGATGGAAAAACTGTTGAAATATGGACATCAGTTGCACCATCTGTTCATCGACTTTAAAGCCACCTATGATAACATAGTCAGGGTAAAACTGTACACGGCCATGAGAGAATTCGGTATGTCGACGAAATTGATAAGACTGACTGGGCTGAACCTGACCAATGTGCGAGGCCAAATAAAAGCAGCATCAACAACGATCTCAGACAAGAGGGGGCCCTATTAACCTGGCCTTGTGAAAAGTGATCCGTGATGCTGAGGTAAATGCGACGAGTACGATCCTTTTTAAGTCTGGTCTATCCTGACAATATCAACATCATTGGAAGAACGACCCGAGACGTACAAACTGCCTTCATCCAGATCGAGCAGGCAGCGCGAGATCTTGGGCTGCACATCAATGAAGGCAAGACAAAGTATATGGTAGCAACGTCAGCACCAAAAACCAACCAACCAACAACATCAAACCGTACTGGTCAAACGGGAAGAATAAAAATAGGAGACTGCAACTTTGAGTCCGTCGATAATTTCTCTATCTAGGGTCGAAAATCACAACCGATAACAGCTATGACGATGAAATCCGCGCATGGTTGTTGGCAGCCAACAGAGCCTACTTTTGCTTATAAAAACTATTCCGCTCGAAACGTCTCACCATAGGATCAAAGCTCTTACTGTACAAGATTATGATCTTGCCAGTCCTCATGTATTCCTCGGAGACTTGGGTTCTTAGCCAGAAAAATTTGCGAACACTTGGCCGCGTTCGAGAAAAGAATCCTCCGAAGAATTTTTGGCCCCCTAATGAGGATGGACGATTCCGTAGCCTACATAACGACGAAATCTATGATCGATAAAATCCGGCCCAACAGGTTGCTCGTGGGCGAGTCACCTAATCCGTATTGATTAGGATGATCCAGCCCCGAAAGTCTATAAGGGCAATATCTATGGTAGAAAAACACGACGAGGTAGACCCTGCCTGTGATGGAGCAATGACGTAGGTCAGGACGCCAGACGTTTAAGTGCGACAATCGCATCATGGAAGTCTGAACCGAGAGAAGGCGTTTGACTGTGTGCCACATGAACTCATCTGGTATACTCTGCGGCAACACCTAATACCAGAAAAATTAAAGCGCTGAGTCTACCACGATCCGAAAAATGAAGTGCGAAGTGTGGGGGCATATCAAAACCGCTTCATTTCTCTGTCAGTGTTCACCAACGAAGCACCCTCTCACCACTCTTCTTTGTTCATTTTATGGATAGTGTCACAAAGGACATCGAACGTCCAGCGCTCTTACACTATTTTATGCACTTCATGTTTTTCTTGTATCTCATAGCACAGCTGATCTAGAGCAAGTTGTCCAAAAATGGAATGATACCATGCAGCACGGTCTCAGATTGAATCTGAATAAAACAGAATTTTTCCGACCGATCCTAATGAAACAAGTACTAGCGCCAATAGTGGCAGCGATTTAAATATCTGTATTCTGAAATTGCTTTATGTATTAGCGCAACCTGGATGAAATGGCGTTCCACAATTGGCGTTCTTTCAACGAAAGCCTCAAATCCAAAATTTATCGCCCCGTGGGGATCTATGATTCTAAGTATTAGCCAACTGCAACAGACACTGAATGGCGCCTCGCAGAAACGTATTGGACCACTGGCATAACATGTCATGATCACATCAGAAATGAGGACATCTGCGATCGTGAAAAAATTGCGAAGGGCGTTTTCGATAATTCGCTCTGATGGAAGTAGATGCCAAGATTGGTCTAAACATCGAAGTCGATGGGAAACAACCAAAAGATCGACCAAAACAACGTTAACTTGATATGGTAGATGGTCGTTTGAAAGCCTTGCAACTCCATTTCGATCCGGCCTTTGACCGGGCTAAATGGTGTAATCGATCAAGACGAGCCCACCCCGTTTCTGAATGGAACAAAATGTGTTCCTGCGGGATCTCTAGTGGTTAAATTAAATGTAAATGATGAGACGATTTCGTTTAATATTCTGTAGTGACTGCGTCTTTGTAACATTAAGAACATTTGCTTTGCCTTGATCGGAAACAAGCTCGTCTTCTCTCGTCCTAACATTCCCTAGCCTTCCCCGATTCCCTACTTTGAATTTATCCCTTCTCATCCCTATCTTCAAATTTCAATTTTCAACCTAAACTTGTAACTTTTACAACTTCTAAATTAAATACTTCTATTCATTTTATAAAACGTCCGTCCTGTCGCTCTCTATAGTTCTGAGTGTTGGCCGACCATAAAAGACAATGAACGGCGTCTTGCGGTAATGGAGACGAAGATGCTAAGTTGGACTAGTGGCGTCACACGTTTAGATCACATCCGAAATGAGAATATCCGCGATCGTTATGGGGTTGCACCGATCGTGGAAAAGTTGCGAGAGAGGATTCTTCGATGGTATGGTCACGCAATTCGTGCAAACGAGAATTCACTTGCCAAGATTGGTCTGAACATTGAAGTCGATGGTAAACGACCAAAAGGCAGACCTAAGCAACGGTGGCTTGATACGCTGGATGGGGATTTGAAAGCCTCGAGATTGCACCCAGATCAGGCATTCGATAGAGCCAAATGGCGAAGCCGATCACGACGAGCCGACCCCGCTTGTGAACGGGACAAAGGCTGAAGAAAAAGAAGATTTTATAAAACGACTATTTACAAACCCCCGAGAATTTACTTACACTTGCACAAATCCAAATTTTATTTTAAATTCCCCATTTGCACTATGCGAGCGAACAACATGTAGATGTACATTCACTTCATTTGTGTAAATCTACTAGGGTTGTTTTTGCAACGCATAAGGTGTTGTTATCGTTAAGCTGGCATGGACTTCGAAGTTCAAGGCCAAGTTTAGCGGGACCGGCTGATAGACAGACAGCTGATGAGCAGGAGATAATTTTTGGCTGGGAAAGAAAAGGTTGCGATTTTAGACTGGATAAGAGGGAGTGTGCTTTGACAGGTGTTGTTGGTCGTGCCGACAAAACGACGAGAAGTATTTGGGACTGCGAAAAGACACTTCGCAGTGAACGTAATAAGCAGCTCCCGCGATTTACAGATCTGTTTGTTTTTCGTGTGATGAGTTTTTCCCAAATTAGAAAGGAAACGTAATCGCGAGATTTAACTGAAAGTAAGTAGTGAAAGATTGGGCAGATTCGGCGATCATTTCCTGGGCGGATTAAAACCGCAAAATTTCGGTAAAAAAAGAACAGATATTTATGTCGGATCGTTAAGGAGCAGTTAGGTTGTTATCCTTTTTATGAAGTCGAGCTCTCCGATTTCGTGCGGTGTTACAATTGAAGTAGGAACCATACTCCGACTTTGGAAACATCGACTAGGCCAATAGGAATGTCTTGCAGTCGTTTTTGAAAAATTATCGTTTGTCACGCGAAAACATTCACTGTGACTCTAATAGAAATTCGAAAAGAAAACCCGGTATTGAAATTCGAAGAAGATTCCAGCAATATTAAATGAGAAAATGAACGAAGAGGCTAGTGAAAAGAAGGAAGAGTTTATTGTAAATTCGTCGGGATTTTAAAAGGAAGTAATCTTATTCCGTCAATATGAATAGAAACACCAATGGAACACCGAGTGCACCTCAAGAGCTAGCAAGATCAAGCTTAAGATATTGAGCCTGGTCTGCATTGATCACCATTTATTAGGTTAATCGTGCAGACATAATGTGTCGATTGGTTGTAGTATTTAAGATAACAAAAATGAATTTTAAACACTCATTTTTAAGCACAGAAGAACGGTAACACGCAGAGCTCTGAATGGACCCGTAAGTTTATAACTTTTTAATTTTTCTTATAAATATTTTTAAATTTTTTTCACGTATTTATTATTTATCATTTTTCATTACCATTTTTATTTTATTATCATATCTCTATTTATTTATTATTTTATTGCTTTTCTCTTCTTGAATTCTCCTTGGATACTTTCTTGATTTATTTCTTTTTGTTACTTACCAGCTATCGTTTTTGCATGAAAATATATTTATGCGTCATGAAGTATAGTTAATTATTTTTTTTATCTGAGGACTCCCTTCGTCTCTCTTTCTCCTTGCCGGCGCTTCCACATTTTAGAGGCATCCTCCAGAATAATGGCCAGAGGGTGACAAGGAAGGGAGGGAACCTCAGAGGCCGCGTCTCAATAAACATTTGAGGCAGGAGAAAGAGGTATCAAGACTGTGATCCGTCGTCCCCTTTCGATCGGGGCACTCGGGTCCAGAGATTTACAGTCCGATGCGTGCGGTCGAGCCGTTGTTTTTAAGGTTTTGTGTGATAGAAGACCTCATTAAAATCAATTCAATGTCCGTCTGTCTGTCACACTCGTCACGAAATTTGGTGAGTGCATATGGTATATGTGTCCCTTTACATGCAGATAGCCATTTTTTGTTAAGTTTGAAGGGAGGCTTCTCATGCATGCGAAAGGGGGATGTAAATTGTTTTTTCACAGAATATATGTGGGGTATCAAATGAAAGGGCTCGGTTAGTACTTTTCGAAACTGATATTGGGTGAAACGTAGGGGAGTGGGAGCTCAAAATGTAGATTCCAAAAAGTGAACCAGATCTCGTTCTCAGACCTGTCCAATCGAAAAATTTGAAAAAATATCACAGAGACGCATCTATTTAAAATTTAGATATCAACATGCATCCAGTTCGAATATCTGCATAAACAAAGTTAATAATAGTATATTACCATGTTTTAGAAATTTCTCGGAAAACCGCCCTTAAATTCATTCCAGAAGTATTTGGTATTTGGCATCAGCATAGAAAGTTTGAAGACAATCCAACTATTATTAACAAAGTTAGAAAAGGTCAAATTTTCATATTTCAGATAAATTTAGTGCACCTTAACATGTGTATGACGTCATCATCATTTAAAGTGAACTAATATGAATGGCGGGGTCCATGGGGACGTTTCAGTTTTCCTTTTTTGGTTGGTTTTAGTTATTTGCATATCAGTGTCAATGACTCGAGGTAGATATATGTATGGATATGAATCTGTAATAAAGTTTGCGGGTAGTAACCGATACAATAGACATGTGTGTACCTGGTTACCAACGGTTTTTAATTTACTTACGTTCTTTTGTGCACGGAGTAAAGTAGAAATGCGTGAAGATGCGTTAGATCAATTTATCAATGCGGTAATAGAGAATTTTTGTTTATTTAGGGTGAACACAGCATTTATATATATGTATCTTGAAGTTTGGAAAAATATAAGAGCATATTTTGTATTCTTAGCTATGTACCAATGGAAAATCGTGCATAGAGTTTTTCACATAAAATCAACTCAGGTTCTGGTTTTGTTGACTTGTTTTTTTTATTTTCATTTTAGCTCACGTTTTGGTTTAACTCTTTAGAAATCGTTGCAGAAGTGCAGCACATTGAGTTCGCCGTATTTTCTTCAGTTTTGGCGACGTACGGAGCGCGGACGTCTCTCCCGCGGTCTGTCAACCAAATCAGCTGTTTCGCGGTATCAAGCTAATGTCCTAAAAACGAATCGTTCGTTCACCGCCAGCTTTTTTAAGAAACTATGAATCTTTTTGACGTATTCCCACATTGGTGCAACGCGATAATCGGGATTCTTTTTTCGTAGTTACCGAACTTCATTGTTGTGTCGTTCACGCGCTTTTGACCTTTGGAACCAGGAACCAAAGTCTGACGGAAGTTGGGTATGGTTTACTCTCCGTGCGCAGTGTTACCAGTTTCGGCGGCCTAACACTTCTCGCTATACCCATCGACTGACAGAACTTATGGCTATACTATGTCGTAGGATTTCCACTAAACTTGTTTCACATTAAAACCTATATTGCCGGAAAATTTTATGGACCTATGACGAACTTAAAGGGGTTTCGCAGTAAATTTCGAAAATATAATAATATACTATTACTAACTATATTTGAGCAGATATCGTAACAATGAGTATTTTTGGGCCTAAATTTCTTTAAATTTTTCGACGGAGTAGTTTCTGAGAACGCGTCCTTGGGGTAAATGAACTTTTTTGAACCCCCGCGCTCATCCCCTTTGCAATCAATTAAAAAACACTAATTTTGTACGGGTGTGGGGAGCCCCCCTCCCCTTAAGTTCAACGTGCTGCAATATAATTCCTGCATGTGTGGGGATTCACAATTCCAACCTTCCAACTAAACCAAGGAAATTTTAAAAACATTTAAGGCCACTGAGTTGCATTATGAATAAAGCCTTCGGCTGAGATTTCAAGCTGCATTTTACCGATGTCAAAGCATATCACACAAAATGCTTTTCTATTTTCTATTCTGATTTCAGCATCTCTCTCCCAAATTAAAGCAAAAGGAAGATGTTAATCTAGAATTTCATGTGAAGATATAAATCTACAATTCCAAGCGAGTTTAACTAATCAAGAAAGCACCGCCTGGACATGAAATTATTCAAAACAATCAAATTCACTCATATTCATTATCGGAAATGTATGCATATGTAAAATCAACTTACCTATATAAACACACGATAAAAGAAGCTTTAGTGCCGGCAACGAAAACCGCTCATTCTCCACTTTAACAAGCTCCAATGCTAACTTTTCGATTTTATCACAGAACGGCTTCTGTGGAGTACTGACCACCATAATCCGCTCTAGTCCCTGTAAATCAAATGAGAACACGCATTATGGAATATATGAGCACACACAACGGCGTGAATGGCATTAAACTCATAGGAATATTACTATACAGAATTGAACCCTCATCACAACATCAGGATAATACGCTTAGAGAGAAAGCTGAATCCAGAACGCAATATATTTCTTCACAAGGTTATAAAATTTTAGGACCAGATTTTCTGGTCGTAATTAATCGCGTATTAGATACACTCACGCTGGCACAGCAGTAAAATAAAATTATTGCTGTAATCTGTTGAAAAGTGAATTATTCCACAACTGTGAAGGATATCAAAAGTGTAGGACAAATCATATTTCCTTTATTGCAAATATCCTTCTTATGGCACGTACTGTGTCCCCAGGATGATTGCACTTTTGCTACCTTTCCGCGTTGAATATTATATCAAAGCTTCTGTCTGAAGGTACGTACGTGAATGATGCATAAATAAATAGCTTCGTTTGTTGTCCTCTTCAGTAAATTATTGGCCGATATAATCGTATTGGATAATAAATGGCATTCGGGAACGAATTTTGTGGTCATTTCAATCAAACTAAAATTCAACGTCCAAACAAGTTTTGTGTGCATGTCACTGAACATTGTTGAGCTGGAAGTAATGAACGAAATAGAAATTATTAGAGTGGTAATTAGCGCGACGTCAATGCTTCATAGTTTTCAGAATTTTAGGTTTATTACTTATAGGCTCAGTACCTTGCATAATAATACGGTTCAGCGGAGCATTAGCTTGGAATGGAAGCAGTTAGTTTTGGAGCAAATGGATATTGAATTTACCGGAAATGAACCAATAATTATCGATAAATCACAAACTAATTACATACTACGTTCAAATTGGATCTGGCTCCCATCAATGCTTCACTGATTTCAAATCCAATCTCTAATACCTATGCTTCTACAATAATTAAAAATTTTTCGAGCGTTAGCAGAGGATTCCCAACCACTTTGCTTACAACTCAAACTGCATCCACCCTTAGAAACTCATCCCTTTTCTATATATATTTCAACTAGTCTCGCGAAGTATAATGCAAACCTCTCATCAATGATTCCATGATGTGCTATGTAGCCCACGATTATTTCCCTTAATAGACACAACTCCTCACTCAATTTTCCCAAGGTCGTACTTGTTTTCGAGCAGCACTCCAGCAAACACAAGAGACCATGAAGAGTGGCGTTCCGAATGAAGATGTGTGTACTCTTCAGATAAGTCGATATAATTGAGCACAGATGCGAGAGTTCCGCAAACGAGGGCACCAGAATCGATTGTGTCCTGCACAGCAAATAGATGATGTACTATATCCGGATCAGAGCAAGAAGAAAAGGAAAAAGAAAAAATAACATTAAATAACAATCCTCCCTAGTTACTTGATGAAGAGCAACTGTAACGCTTACGTGATGTGATATCGTATCGTCGAAGGGTATTTGTTCTTGAAGTCTCATCACGGTGTTTTTTATCCAACGGATGTGCTCACGATTATCGCAGATTTCACAAAACTTAACGAGATTCGGGAGTACAAGCATGTGATTGTGCTATTTTAAGTAAGGAGAGAAAAAAATAATTTTAATAAAAAATAAATTGATTTAAAATGATCTTGGGATATAGAAAAAAAACGAGAGATAATTCCATCTTTTTGCTTTACAAGCTATCTAAATAGAAATATGGTGGTCAGGCAATTAATAATCTCTATTCAAAATAATCATAAATGTTCCAAGTATTCTGAATCTTTTGCTGGGGAAATTTCTTTTCACCTAATTTAACTTTTGTTTACTTTAGATATGCTTAATCAGCCTTAATTAATTTTTCCACGAAAAAGAGATGATACCTCGTTTGTGCATGGAAGTATGTATAATATATTAGATTTAGCAGACGATTAGATGTGACTTTACCTTTTAACTCCACAAAAGCTGATATGTCATACAATTATTTGAAGCCCTGAAAGAGTTTTGTTATTGATGAGAGTGAAAAGAAGGAGGGACGACCCAGTGAGAGACGAATTCTATAGTCACCCTGACTTTGTATTTGATTTACTGCTCTCAGGGGTCGTTTGCGACCTTTAACGGGGCGCTCACGATGCGGGAGACACTTGAAGCCCTCGGAGCTGTCAGCAGCTCTCTGCCAAAGTGGAGGTTGTGGGGTGTATCAGGAGCCTCACGGACTCAGATCGGGAAAGGTGTATTGAACCGGTATTGATAGACCCCGTGTCGCCTCGAGGAAGCGATGATCCCTCCGTAAGTGTCGGGATCAACTAATCATATGTAAGGCTTCAGGGAACTTGGGATAGACGCTTTGTCTCCGAGGATAAACCCGTCTGTTACAACATTGCAACCCGCTCCCTTGTACACAGTGCACTGCTAAGTTTTAAAATGTTCAAAAAAAAGTAACAAAATTGATAAAAATGCCGAAATAATAGGAAAGAAGGAAGAGTTGACTGTGATTGGATGCAGTACAAAAATGCATCGCTCAGCGAAAGAGGCAGTAAGAGCCGATACCCTCGACGAGAAACCGCGATAAGAACGTCCAAATAAAGATAAAGTCTTGCAAAGTCATGCGGCTACAATACTCTGCAGTGTTCCTGTTTCGGAAAAAAAAACAAAATCGATGAAACTGGGCAAATAGATTCGTGCATGGGCCGAATGTGAGTCCAGTCGACTATCTCTGCTAGAGCCGAAGAGAAAAACCTTATTAGAAAATGTGCCGCAGTGGGGAAGCGCATGCAGTCCGCAATGCGCCTCCAGAAGAATGTCAGCAAAGGCACAAAAAAACCCGTGGATGAAACTGCAAGAATTCTTGGACCGCATTTCCTTCTTCAGGCGGACATCGAGAGCAACACAAGACACGTTAAAAGCAGCAACAACAGCGCATCCCGTTCAGAATACTGCAAGCGTCAAACGAATCACAGGCAGTTGGCTGCAAAGCGAACTGGGGGAAGAGCGGAAAGAGTAAGACGCGTCTAAATTTTATTGAAGTAGTTTCTGAACTTTACGGGGTTTTCGGCAAAATTTCTAAATTATGCTAATATACAATTATCAACTTTATTTGTGCACATTTTGGAACAGGATGTATTTGGAGACCTAGTTTTCGTTTAGATACACCACTGTGATTTTTTTTCAGATTTTTCAGTTGTATAGGTTCTGAGAACGAGACCTTTTGAGGGTCATATTTGAGCCCTCAATCCCCTATGTTTCACCCGATATTAAATATGGGACTAATTTCGAAAAGTACTAATTGAGCCCTTTGATTTGGTAGCCCAGATGGCCGCATTCTGTGAAAACAAATTTTGCACCGTCTATTCACACATATGGGGATCCCTCCTTAAACTTCACACAAATTGGAACCGTTTGCTGTGTGTAAAGGGAACAACAGACAGGGAACGCGCTCACCAATTTTCGTGACAATCGGGACAGCCTTTTCCGAATAAATCGGATGTGACAGACAGACAGACGGAAGTGGATGTAAGCCCGTGGGGGAGCGCCTATAAAACATGACAGGGCGATTCAGAGGCCATTCATTTCCGCAGATCATGTACCCTTGACTCTTGTTAAAAATTATCCACGAGTTATTTCCCAGCAAGACCCAAGAAGACACTGACAGCTTCCGGCGACCTCTGAATGTGACGACAACAGCCAGTTAGCAGCACCAGCGACGAGCTGCTGGAAATCGGCGCTAGAATAGGAGATAACAAAGATCCTACTCTGGATGGTGTAAAGAATGGAGCTTGGCATGTAATCCAGACCGGACATGTTTGTTGAGTTGTTCGAAGCGTGCATATCCGAGGAGATATTTCCTGCATCATGGAAGCGGCAGAAGTTAGTATTACTGCCTAAGGCTGGTAAAACTCCAGGTGAGCCAACCTACTACAGACCTATTTGTCTTCTGAACACTGTGGGGAAAATTCTAGAGCGCATTTGGCATTGATCACATTGATGCCATCAAAATGCAACCTGCGAATGTTAGTATTCCCGCCTATCTTGCAGCTATTGTCAACAGCTATTTACACGGAGGCTTTGGTATGACACTGATGACGGACCCCAGGAGTATGTTATCCCTGCGGGTGTCCCTCATTATTATTCTGTTAAAGGAAAGTCGCACCGCGTCCTTGAAGAACTATTGTGCCCTTTTACTGATATCTCAAGTAGCCCTATAACCGTTAGGAACTTTAGTATGTTCCCTACTTCCAGATCTTTCAGCTTTGCATCTGGTATTAAGTGTTCTCCCAGATGCCTCGACCTACTTTGCACAAGTGCCGGACACTGTCCCAGGACGTGCATAGAGGTTTCGTCCTCCTTCTCACAAAACCTGCAGGCAGTGTCCGTAGATATCCCTAGCTATCTTAAGTGATAGTTCAGCCGACAATGAGCAGTGAGAATTCCCACGAAAAGTGACCAAGTTAAAGTGAGCTGACTCCGCCCCGTGACCTATACCTTATGGTGGTTCTACGGGGGGAGACGGGGGTGGTTTTACTGGGTAAGAATCCCATACGTTGGCGTGTCCAGGCCAGAGCCTTTTGAAGATTTCCACCTCCTCAAAAAAAACTCGTTTTGGTAGGAGCTGCTGAACTATTCCCGAGGAAAATCAAAATTAGATGAGTAGTATATATGGTACGAATGCCACAAAGTGTTGTTGTTGCTTAGACTATTGCCACAGATCTACAACCTGCCGAAATCTGACAAGAGGACACTATGTAAAGCGAAGACTTGCAAAGAAAAAGACAATTGTGTTCTCTTCAAGGATCGTAGAGTATCTGGTGAGAGCATTATACATACTGGAGGTTTGGCCGTTGGCCAGTTTTCAGGGCGAAACTGGAAAGGGCTAGGGCGCGGCTAACATGATTCGCAAAATACAAATTAACATGAACCGGAGAGCAGCCGGTCAAAAGTTGCTGGCGCAGTGTGTGCGGAAGTAAAGGCTGATCTAGTGCTAATCAGTAAATAGAGCCGGAACAAAGGCCAAGCTTCATGGCACCTCGGTTTATGGGGTATCGCTGCCATCTGGGTTCGGGACGGCACCCGATTTATAATTCTTGTCCAAGGCGATGACTTTATCTTGATTCGGTGTTTACGAATAACGTTTTTCAGCGTTTATCTAACAGCGAATGAGACAATGCCGAATATTCGACTTAGGCTTAATGCTCTGGAGAACGCCGTCTTGCGCACGAAAGGCGGAATCCTAGTAGAAGATACTTCAATGCTACGGCACTTGAATGGAGAATGCCTCATTCAGATTCCGGAGGGAAACAAATCTTGCAAATGGCGGCTTTTAGTTTTAAACACCGGATCATGACCATTTTGACGCCCAGGCTACGAAGGAAGCATCCCTGACGTAACCTTTGCGTGGGAATCACGGGCGTCGTCGGTGGACAGGTGGTGAGTTCTGGAAGATTTCACAGCAGGTGGCCATCAACATACAGCATTCGAAGCAGTTGGCGCTCTCCCTGTGCGTGGGACGCCACGAAGGTGAACATCGAGAGATTCGTCGAAACTCTTGAAACATGCAGAATCGGCACTTCAGGGGTGGTGGCGTTGCAGCTGATGCTGTTGTAAATTCAGTGGTGGACGTAATACTGACAGCAACAGTGGGAAAGGTGTCAAGGACTGCCCACTTTTCTCCAATAAAGAATTGGAAGAGACAATTTTGATAATGAATTTGAGGTCTATATGCTTCCTAGCACGATGTGGTCATTGAAGTAAGAGTGTGGGACATGGTTGAAGCTTTGAAGTATAGAGAAGATATAAGATTGATCCAAGGACACTACCTCGAAGAACCCTTGCAGATATAAGGTAGATAGCGCTGGTAGAGTGATTATAGCTGGCACTGACTGTACAGTTTTGGATAAATAACTGATAAAGATAGCTGAGAAGAATACAAGAGAAATTAATTAAGAGAAATGTGCTGATTTTCCCTAGTAGACCCTTGTACCAAAATATCTACGAAGAGTCCGACGCAATGCTTTTAAACATCGAATGCGCTTTGAATGCAATTAACAGCCCTGCGGGCTGCGAGGAGGACTTTCCTAAGGAGCAATCTTTCGAAAATTTTGGAAAGTGCAGTTCAACTCAACTTTTGTTCTATCATTGTCCGGTTTGGAGATGACGGCGGCAGTGATTTGCTCCGCTTATTGAATTAAATATGTGAAAAATAACGATTTTGCCACTGTAAGGTAGCCGTTAGGACGTTTTTAGGACACTAGCTTGATACCGCGAAACAGCTGATGTGGTTGACAGGCCGCGGGAGGGGCGCCCGCGCTCCGTACATCGCCGAATATCGTGCATGCTGTGTGCGAGCATGTTCGTCACAATCCTCTCCGCAAGCAGAAACGAATGTCGGTGGAAATGGACGTTTCAACTCGAAGTATGAGTTGCATTTTACGAGAAGATCTCGGTCTCGGTACGTACCAGTGGTACGTTAACCATATGTTAACGCTAAAACTGAAGGAAATACGGCGAACTCGATTTGCTGCTCTTCTGCAATGATTTCCCGATAAAATCGCAAAGTTCTATTTTCTGATGAAAAAATTTTTACCATCGAGGAAAAATTCAACCGACAAAATGATCGAGTATATGCTCACAATTGTTATGAAGGCAAAGAAAATCCTCCACGAGTCCAACGTCGTCCGACTTCTGTCATAGTATGGTGTGGGTCGTCTCATATCACGGAGTAACTGATATTGAGTTCTGCGAGGCCGGCGTCAAAACCAATGCGAGCGTGTACGAAAGATGTTAGAGGATGTAGCCGAACCATTGAGTGAATCTCAATTCGCTGGAAAGCCGTGGTGCTTCCAGCAGGACTCGGTCCCCGCTCACAAAGCCAAGATGATTCAGCAGTGGTTAGCGGCGCATGTTCCTGACTCCATAACCGCGGATGAATGGGCCTCAGGCAGCCCAGATTTGAATTCTCTGGGCTACAGCCTTTGGGTTAAGTCTGAGAAGGTTGCCTGCGATCGAACTTACACCGATTTAGAGAATTTCAAGGCCAGCATCGTGCATGCAACTCGAGAAATACTGCTTCATACCGTGCGTGAAGCGATCGATCCATAGCCTCACAGATTTCGGGCCTGTATAGCTGCTAGCGGCGGCCATTTCGAATATTTTTTTTTCGTTTGAAATCTCTATGTTTTCCTTTTCTAATGGTGTACTTTTTCGATTGATCTGGTTAATTACTTCGTGAGAAATAAAGATTTGTTTGATTGACAGAACTTATGGCAATGTAGATCAATTTTGTAGCAATCAGAATATTACGGAGTCCACAATCCGTAAAAGTGACAGCACTTTCAATAAATATGAATATTTTTATGTAGATTTACATGAATTAATAAATGCCAAAAAACTTTCAGATTCACTTTAACTGAAATACCTAATTTGTTGGAAATTAATGAACCAAAACATTTCTATATAAACATCGTCCCCCATTGTAACTTAATTTTATCACACTGCATGTCAGCGTCAAGTCCTTCTCACTCTACTTCATTACGCCTAAAACTACCCAAGTATTTACCCTCTTCATTATTTCAATATTTATACAATAAACGCCTCGGCACTTACTAACCCAATTCACATGCTATCAACTTTCCCCCTTTATTTTTCTTTGCCCTTAAGGTAACCATGCTATCTACTTACCTCGATGATTTGAGTAAATACATCGAAAATTAATTGGCAGCTGCTTTTTAAATCGATTCCTGATGTATCCTCTTTAATTTCATCTATGTCGCCGAGTCCAATATTTCCACTAGCCCTATCTAAACCTCCTGTTGTGATTCCCCCGCTGCCCATATTTAGTCCTTCATTCGATAGTGGCTCCATTTGCTGCCAAACGTGATTGAGTTCGTATTGATTGGGTAAGAAGTAATTGGTTCCAATGATGGAGTCATGACAAATTACAGATAGATCGCGTTCCAAATTCGGATGATAGAATACATTCGAGCCCGGGATAATTAATTGAATTTTGTGTAGTTTTTTCAGGCTGTATTAAATACAGAAATATGTTCATTAAATTTCCAAAGATATCGTAATATTTGATTTCATTTATCTCTGTCTTGGTCTTATTTACGTTATTTTGCTTACATTTAATATCAAAGAGAAAGAGCGATATGTTCTGAGGCTCATTTGTACTAAGTTTCACTGAAAATCTATTCGTATTTAATGTATTGACGAAAGCAAGTGTAGTATTTTGGCAGGCGATGGAATTCAATTAACTTCGCCTCATTCATGAGTAACACCAATTTTAGACTAAACAAGTCGGGAAACCGGAAGCTTGCCGCTTCAGGTACAAAAGGTTTTGTGTTTCCCTATGTGAGAAGTATAACGCAGTTCTCCATTGGCTGACAGCATTGACTCGAGATATTTAAATTGCTTAGTGCTGTCAGCTTCAATAACCTGCCCAGATTATGTCACTTGCCAATAACCGGTCCAGCCGGCCGAAACAACCGTGGCTTGATACGCTGGATGGGGATTTAAAAGCCTCGCGATTACATCTAGATCAGGTGTTTGATAAAATAAAATGGCGAAACCGATCACGACGAACCAACCCCGCTTGTAAATGGGACAAAGGCTGAAGAAAAAGAAGAAGATGTGAGGAGCAACAGGTGCATGACAACTCCGTGCCACATAGTTAAAAATTCCATTGCCCTCTAGTTTTTAGAAAGCGATTTAAATAAATCATTTGATGAAAAGCCCTGTATTGATAATAGTCAACCTCATATGCTTCATATTTTGAGTTTAATATTATTAGCAAATGCGAGGAATTTAACCGACACCAGATATAAACAAGTCGGCAAACCGGGAGCTGGGCGCTTCAGGTATGAAAGGTTTTGTTTGCTTCTTCTGTGAGTATATTTGAGTGCAGAACTATCCCATTTGTACGCAGCCCGTTATGTATATGTATTTAGCATGTGTGACTACCCACTTTAGTGTGATATTGATATTTAGTTGCAGTAAATTTACACGGTAAACTTGGGGATATTATACTATTATACTATTATTCACTTAATTTGAACGGATATCGATATGGAGAGTATTTTGAGACCTAGGCACCATATAGAAGCAGCTTCATGATTCAGATGGATTCAGATTTTTCGGTTGGGTAGTTTCTGAGAATGGGTCCGTTAAAGAAATCATTACTTTCCACCCCTCCCACTCCCCGCCCTTCTAATATATCTCAAAACTAAGAGCTTCAAAAAGCACTAATCGAGACCTTTCATCTGATACCCAACATGACTATATTCGGTGAAAGAAAATTTTACACCCCCTTTTATATGTATGGGGACTCCCTAAATCTCAGCGTAGAAGGATATCACTCACTGTATGTCTGGGCGTTCACAGTTCCCACCTTCTCAATCGGTATAGCCGTTTCTGAAATAATGTTTGGACACTTCGCGAAGGCATGCACTACCGGCATTGATCGGTCTAATCAATGTCGAAGGTGTGGGGAAAAAGGACATATTGCCAAGTAGTGCAATAGAGACCCCAAACGCATTTTGTGCGAAGAAAAGGAGGGAAGGGATAACCGGCATATTGCCGGAAGTGACAAATGCCCAGAATTAAGGAAGGCCCAGAATAAACATCAATCATTGCAGGGTCGCACAAGATTTGTTTGCGCAGACCATTTACGAATCCACGTTGGAGATTGCTATCATTAGTGAACCGTACAGAAATCTTGACTTTGGTGTATGGGTCACAGATTCGACTGGTGGAGCGGCGATATGGGCGTGCGGGAGACGGGGTCCAAAGGTGATAGCCGGTGACTTTAATGCGTGGGCTATCGAATGGGGCAACAAAGAGACTAACGCAAGGGGACGGTGTTTATTAGAAGCATTCGCCCAGTTGGATGTAGTTCTAGCCAACGAAGGCGATGTAAACACTTATCGGAAAGGGGGAACTGGTTAAATTGTAGATCTGACTTTTTTTAGCCCTGCATTAGCACGTGACATGTCCTGGCAAGTTAGCGAGGACTTCACGTACAGCGACGTAATCACCTTTGAACTGGGGATGGAGCCACAAGTCAGGAGACCCTCACCCCGGAAGCCGAAATGCAAAAGAACGCCAGGATGGTCTGCAAAAGCGACGGACGAGCAAACATTCATGGAGGTGTGGCTAGACTTGCCTTGCAATGCAAGCATCTCCACGGGTAGAGCTCTCCATGTTACACAAAACATCTCTAAAGCATGTGACGCGTCGATGAATAGGAGATGCTCATTCCCCACTAGAAGACCCAATCCTTGGTGGAATAGTAAACTTGCCAGCCTTCGTTCGATATGCCACAGAGCCAGACGAACGGCTCAGAGGGCAATAGGTAGGATTGATCAAGGGCAAAAGGAGCATGCCTATAATCATAGGATCCATAAGCAGATGGCAATAGCGATGAGACCAGTCAGAAAAGGGTCGTTGGACTTAGAAATTGATCCCTTCCATCGGGGAGTGGCTGGAGAGAATAGGGAAATCAATTATAATCTCACCCAGTTTCTCACCGGCCATGGAGGATACCGTCAATACCTGTACAGGTTTAAATTGGACACCTCGCCTAATTGTCCAAACTGCGACGGGGTCCCAGAGGACCCAGCGCACTTATTCTTCCAGTGTCCTAGGTTCGTGGAAGAAAGGAGGAACCTAGAGAAAGGTCTAGGTGAAGTGGGGGGAGTCGGGGGTGGTTTTAGTGGGTAAAAATCCTACACTCTGGGGTGGATGAATTTTAATATTTCACTCGAATGTTAATTGTTCTCGTTAATTATGACGTCGGCATCTTATTTGTATGGCTTAGGATGCTGTTAATTCGTACGAAATTGATAAGTTTGAACTGCTATAACTTTGGCGTTAATGACCAGATTTTCATGAAATTTGACACGTGTATGCGAAATATAGTCCTCTATGCTGGTGCGAATGTCAATTTCTAAAAGTTGGTAATATACTGTTAGTTTATTTGAGCAGATATAGGAATGGGACATATTTTGAGGCCTAGATTTCATCTAAGTGCAATTTCCAAATTTTTTTCGGATTTTTGGAATGGGTAGTTTCCGAAAATGAGTCCTGTCTCACTTTATATGCGTACATTTTGACTCCTGACTCACGCAGTTTCCAATTCACGCCAAAACTAATGCCAGTATCGGAAAGTACAAATGGAGACCTTTTCGTCTGATACCCTACACGACTACATCCGGTGAATTTTTTTTTTAAATCCCTCCTTTGCATGTATGGGGAGCCCCCTTTAGACTCTACCTAAATTTATGTTACTCGCTGTATGCGTGGAATTTCATAGTTTCCATCTGTCCACCAAATTTCGTTCGGATCGGTTTAGCCGTTTTGTAGAAAAGTGCGCGTGACAGACGGACAGATAGACAGACAGTGAATCGTTTTTAATAAGGTCTTGTTTTACACAAAACCTTAAAAACGAAACTAAAAATAGCCCATTTAATAAACCTTACTTTAAGGTGATCACGACCCAGATTTATCAGCAAATACTATGCTGACGGCTTTTCAAATCGTCACCACTCCATGCTCCCATCCTTCGTCCAGGGTAATTTGCTGAAAAAGTTAATTAATTTTACTATTGCCCCACTTACCTTATATTATTTCGACACTTTATCCTTTGCCAACGGATTGAATGGTGGAATTTCGACACTTTATTTCCAACTACCGGAAATGTCTTACACATAATCAGTAATTCCATAATTACTGTCAAACAAGCATCCTTTATCAAGAACTGTTCCTGCTCGTCAACCATATTCGCATCATATTTACGATTAATCAAGAGTAGAAATGTCATGAAGTATTCCTCGAATTGTTGTCTAGTCGAAAATCCGAAAAACGATAATCTGTTCAAGGGAGGCATATGATGTAAGATTGTCTCCGTTAGATACGTACATTTATTTATGGAATAAGGCAGGGATTGAATTTCACCCACCTTCTGATGAATTTTTGTAAAGTATCCAAGTCGCTGAGATGGTCAACCGGAATCGAAGGGAGTTTTGCATAGCTACAGCCTTTTGTATCATACTTAAGCGTTTGAAAGAGCTCGTAGGGCACTACAGCCAGGCCATAGTAATAACTAGTTCGTAGTATCGTTACTGTTAAGCTTTTTAGAATATCCTGAAATAGCATTGAAACAGTAACACATTATGAGCAGACTCTTCTCGAAATTTGGAACAATTCTTAAAAACCAACCGATATCATTAAATACAACGATTTCAAAAGTTGCAAAATGCGACAGCGGATGAAAGTAGCAAAAGAAAAGCAATTGGAGATGAAAAAATCCTTGCTTTCTACTCTTTCATCCACTTGTCCTTATTTTTACAAATTTACAAATTCAATCACCATCGACTGTCGACTGTAGATAACTTTATTGTCGGATCCATTCAGGCTACATTCCATCAACTTTGCTAGGAAAATAACTTTTCGCATACGAAGCGATTGATTATCGCTGTCAGCAACATCTTTGGTGTCCTTGTTGACATACCCATCCTCCCCGTCTGCATCAAAATGTGTCAACTCCGCTCCTTGCTGCTGCAACCAACATTGTTTGTAGAAAATAGTATTTGAAATTGCGTTCGTCATTGCCGCGTGCAGCATATCCAGGATAACATTTAAATGTTTTTCATATTTTTGCGGTTTGTTAACTTCAACCCAGACGAATTTCTGCTTGAAAATTTCATCCACACATTCTAAGAAAACATGAGTTTCTGTTCGGATAACTTTTCCCTTTGTCATTTCTGAATTGAATTGCTCCTTTAAATGGGATGCAACGCATGCACCATATTCAATCAATAACTTCTCGATGGGCACCTGTGACTTTAACAACTGGTCATGCACGAACTTCTCTATTGCAGGTAACTGTATATAAAGCAAACTAATATTTTCCAGCTTTCGTAAATTTTTCATCAACGAAAGGGTTGGAATCGCTAAATTTTCTAAAGATATTTGGTGGTCCTCTTGATCTATCACGAATTGGAGATTACGCAAAAATGTCTGCAAAGTTACTCTAAGTAGGGGATTTATATTCATGTAATTTATGTGGGGATTATATTGCACGCAGTTGTTCTGAAAGGATGTTATCATTGTGTGGAACGCTACATCCAAACATGGAGCCAAAATATCTTTGCTGCAGAACGTTTCGGCATTGAAAATCGTCTTTAATTTGATTTCAGATTTGAAATCCATCAGAACTTTGGCTAGAGCTTTGGGATCAGAATGCGATGAAATGTTGATAACCTGCGGAATAAAAATAGAAAAGTTGAAAGACGAGGGTGAGAAATGCTTGAAATTCATTTTTATTTAAAAGCAATTGTTGGAAATGTTCTCGGAAAATATGTTAAAGTGACTGAATTTGATGTATTTAAGGGCGTTTATATAATTTTGTTCGTCAGTTCAATATGTATACGCATTTAAAAAAAGAATAATTATTTAGAGAATTTCTATAAGTATTAACTCGTCAGAAATACATTAGGTTGGGGAAAAAGTAATGTCATATTTGTGATCGAATTTTAACGCTTTATTTAACATACTTAGAATTATCTGATTTAAGTCAAATATGCGTCGTTTTGTTCGCAAACTTGTTGCCATTTAGAAGGCAACTTCATTATCTCCCCCTTATAAAACCCCCCTCCTTATTTACCATAAACTCAGACAGCCAGTTTTCGCAAGCCTCTTTTGAGGCCAACTTAGTAGCACAAAGAGCGTTTTGCATGGACCGGAAGATATGGTAATCACTTGGTGCCAAGTCCGGTGGGTGCGATAGGACATCCCATTCGAGCTCCCGTAGCTTCTGACGGATCATCAAAGATATGTGAGGCCGAGCGTTGTCCTGCTGGAATAGAACACCATTCCTATTGACCAATCCTGGCCGTTTCTGATCAATCGCCTGCTTCTAACGGTCGAGTTGCTCACAGTAGAGGACCGAATTGAGGCTCTGACCATAGTTGAGCAGCTCATAGTGGATGACTCCCTTCCAATCCCACCAAAAACACAGCAAAACTTTCCTGGCCGTCAATCCGGGCTTGGCGATGATTTGGGCCGGCTCGCCGCGCTTCGACCACGATCTTTTTCGCTTGAGATTTTCGTACGTGATCCACTTTTCATCACAAGTCACCATCCGTTTCAAAAATGGGTCGAGTTCGTTCCGTTTCAGCAGTGCATCGCAGGCGTTGAGATTTTTTCCGTCAACTCGTGTGGTTCCCAAACATCCAGCTCTTTTTTGGAATCCAATCTTCTACAAATGGTTCCAAACGGTTTTATGGTCCTTACCCAGTTTCTGGCCAATCGAGCGAATGCTCACATGCCGGTCTACTTGGATGATTTTGACGATTTTATCGGTGTCTGCGACGATTGGCCTACCAGTTTGGGATGCATCTTCGACATCCACTACACCAGAACGAAATCGATCAAAGCAACCCTGTACTGGGCGAATCGTTACAGTATCGGACCCATAAACTTCACAAATTTGTTTAGCCGCCTTCGATTTCCTGTATCAAACCACCACCAGTTGGCGCGGTTGGTGTCGGCTAAAGAAGTATAAATACTCCTACATTTAATCAAGGAGTCATTTCAGTTTTGACCATCGTTGTGTTAACAGTGAATAAAAAGGAAAAAAGAATGGAAAAGAGCCAAGAACGTATACTTTTCCTGCATGAGCATTCGGTCATAAAGCAGCGGGGCGAACAGGAACATCAACAGCGCATTTGGAGCTTATACGGTAAGCGAACGGCGGTGTTCCGAAAAATGTCGGTCAGGCGACGTAAACCTTCAAAGTGAGCCACGTGGACATCCAGGACCATCGATTGACGAGCTGCGTTTCCTAGTCGAATCCGACACACGTCAGTCTGTGAGAGACATTGCAGAGAAACCGGGCGTACACTATTCGAAAGTTTCCCGGCACTTGCATCAACTTGGAAAGGCGAAAAAGCTCGACAAATGGATTCCGCACGCCCTTATGGAGCAAAACATGGCGCAGTTCTTTACTCTCCCGCAACAGAAGCGATCCCTTTTTGCACAGAACAGTGATATGTGATGAAAAGTGGATATTATACGACAATCGTCGCCGATCAGCACAATGGCTAGATGCTGATGAGCCCCCGAAGCATATGTCGAAACCGAGCCTCCATCCGAAGAAGGTAATGGTGACTGTCTGGTGGTCTACAACTGGAGTTATCCACTATTATCCATTATTCTTTTTGGCACCTGCAGAAGGGGTAAATGCACAGAAATACTGTGCCCAACTCGAGGAAATGCACCAAAAATTGAGTATTCAACGGCCGAGATTAGTCAACAGAGATGGTGTGATACTTCTTCACGACAATGCACGACCGCATTTAACCAGAACAAAATAAAAGTTGAACGAATTGCAGTCTGAGACTCTGCCTCATCCACCATATTCGCCGGACCTTTCGCCAACCGACTACCACTTTTTTGAGCATTTGGATCATTTCTTGGCGGAAAACAATTTAGGAATGCAGAGGCCCTCATAATTGCCTTCGACGAGTTTATCAACACCCGAAAATTGGACTTCCGCGAAATTGGCATACATGCTCTTGTATCTCGCTTTGAGAAGTGTTTTGAATCGACTGGCACCTATTTTGATTATTTAAATAAATTTTTGTAAGCTTTACAATCGTTTTAAATTTTAGTACCAAATCGGCCATTTCATGCGCAACAACCTAATAAAATTCTCCAGTTTTGCTCAAAATATTTCCCGCAAATGAAGACTGAAATTGACTTTATCTTATATCCGTGAGCTTGGATTTAGAGTCTTTCTTTGACCTGTTTGTGTGGCGCCACCATGACACATTTTCGAACGACGGATTATATTGACGCCCATGGACATGTTAGTAAGAAAACCGAAGTATGTAGACTTCTCAGTCATCACTCAGTCAGATGAAGCTGCCGTGAACAGCAGATGCTTTTTTTCAGGCTGAAAGAAAGTGGATTGCCACCAACCTGCACCGGTGTCTGCTCGAGGAAAATTCGTACCGCTGCGGGACCAAGCTGTAGGGCGTTATAGGACCGGCATAGCCTCGGGATCGGAGGGTGGAAGGAAATCTCGAGCTCCGCGAAGAGTACATAACAAATGTCCGTGCTACCTGTATTATGAGACGAGACGATACGGAAAGTAATATCCGAGTTGGCGGAGCAGTCCATCAGATAAATACAGAGTTTGAAAAGAGTGCACATATCAAGGAAGATACGGCGTTACTGCAGGAGGAGGGGGGGAGATTGAGGGTGCGAAGTCGTGACGGATAATCAGTCCGTGGAAGATTATTTTAGTAAAAGAGGGTCCGGATGAATTTGCGTTGTACAACTTAAAGAGCGCGGCAGTCACGAATGCGGAAGGGGGACCAGACTACACAGCAATATTCAAGGATGTTTCTGACAAGGGAATAGAAGAGTTAACACTCTTCTGAAGCTGAATTGACATGAAGTCGGAGGAGGAACGTAGGATAAAACCAAACATTTTGGAAGCTCTATTGATGATGTCAACGAAGTAGAAATTGACACGAAGTTTATCGTCGAATATTACACCCAGGTCTTTGAAGGAGGTCAGTAGTGAAAGGGGTTGTCCACTGAGAGAATATGAAACGGATGTTGTGGAGGGTTTAAGCGATTCGCACATCCAGCGCCATTTGTTGACATTCAGTGTTAGCTTGTTGACCGAACACTAATGGAGTAAGAGAGCACAGTCCAGCGGAGACGAAACAGAGGCGAGGTCATTGATAAAAAACAGGAAGAGTAGGGCGCCAAGTATAGAGCCTTGGAGAGCACCAGAGGAAGAAGAGAAGGAACGAAATGAGTAGCCCTGCGAAGAAACTTTGCAGAAAGCCAGGGGATGACTGAGGGAGGGAAGTTTAGTAATGAAGTTTGGAGAGGAGAATGCTATGGTCAACGGTATCAAAGGCTGGAGAAATCGGCATAAATAGAATGTACCTCCTGTCGTGAATTAAAGCATTTAGCAACGAAGTTGGTAAAGACCAGAAGGTTTGAAGCCGTAGATCTATTTCACGAAACCATGCTGCTCTTTGACAATGAGGTGACCGAAGTGCGCGGTCAACCAGTATCTTTTCAGGAAGGAGGAGGAGCAAGAGGAGGGAAAAGAAATGGGGCGGTAGTTCACAGCAAGAAAAGGGTCTCCGCTCTTGAGGACAGAGATGATAAGTGCCTCTTTCCAAAGATAGGAAAAGTAGCATTCTTGTAGACTTTTGTTGTAGATTATACTCAGGAAGAGGGAAATATGTTTTCTACAGGGGTCAAGTTTACCAATGAGAAACTCAACCAAGGAAAGTGTAAGGAGAGAAATGGCTGGAATATTGGCCAGATATAAGAGGTGTAGAGGGTGGAGGGCTCGAGAGAGAAAACACTGAAGAGAAGTAGGGGCAGAAAAGGTCGCAGGATTGTTGTGGGGAGTTGGCAGTGGAGTCAGCAAAACTGATAGAAGAAGGGAGAGATTGAGTGGGATTACGAAAATTGCGAGCGTGAGACCGAAAGGGTTTTAAGTTACCGCGGGCAATAACGGTTTCGACGCTCAATAAGTACCTTTTACGCGCTTTTCTAACCATTGACTTCATAGTAGAGCGTATAGCCTTAAAGTGAGCAAGATCGACGTCATTGTTAGAAGCCCGAAACTTCTTCCGCAGTGTATGTTTCAGGCGAATATTAATAAGAACTTCAGATTCGACGATTTTGCATTCTTCATTGAAGAAATTTTGAAATTTCATAGGAAAATTATGAAATTGCTTGGGGGAATTACAAATTTGGCTGCGAAAATTACGAATTTGACTGAAAAAGATATATAAAAAGTACATTCAAAAAGTATCGAGACTAATCTCAGAATAAGGAATTTATTGATTATTATGTTACAGTAATTTAGTATTCTCTAAGTAGCACACTTGCTCATGAATACACAGCTACCAGCGGATTTTGCAGCTTCAAAGGTGTCGAATCAGCTCTCATCTCCGCTACACCATCGTAACGCTGCTTTTCATTTCCCTTTGCATCCGGAAAAACGAGAAAAAGTAGAATGAACTGTCACGAAGGGTGCGGTAACGTGGTTCGACGTGTTGTCGTGATGGAAAATCTACATGTCGCCTATCTCGCGGGTTTAGCGGACCCGATCCTTGAAACGCCGAAGCACTTCCAAGTAGAACGGGGCAGTAACAGTCTCTCGTGTAAATAGAAACTCCCTTTCGACCTCTTCCTTCGCATTAAAAAAAGATATTGTTCATACTTACTTCAGCTTTGGAGAATGATCGATGTGGCACTCGGAATTCTGACACTTCCACTTCAAGCCGTGTTTATAACACCACGTCTCGTCAAACGTAATTACACTGTCTAAAAAATTGGATCTTTTTTCAAACGGTTACGCATTTCACTGGGTACACATTGCCACGAGTTATGTTTTCAGATAGTCCGTCTAAGTCTGGCACGATTAATAAAATTTTTACTTAAATTCAGCTTATTAGTCAATAATTGCACACTTGGGGGTCGGTCAGAGTTAAAAACATCACTCTCTACAAGCACATCCATCTCCGTAGGAACCGCCCTATGCGCCCTTTATTTTTAATCATTAAAACATTAGTTCCGCTAATATTGGAACGCAACCTATATATACGACAATAAAAAGAAAAAGAATAGAAGCCAAGGCTGTACATGTGTTTCTTCAAGAAATCTAAGGTTTATGGACTAGGTATAGCAGATTAATGATCAGTTAAGATTTTATGGCGAAAAATCACATTCTAGTTTGTAAATGCGTTTTTCTCAAAACGGCATATTGAAAATCTGCTGCCACCATAGCCCAAAATCTATCCAACAAAATTCTTTGAAATTTTCACGACTTATTTAGAAAATATTTCTACGGTCCGCAAACTAGAATAATTGCGATTCATTCAGTTTTTTTTTTTTTCATTGAAGAAGCCGTGAAAAAACACCAAAATTCACAAAAAAAAAGTTTAACAAGGCACCAAAAATTTAGCTTTTAATATTGTTTAATAATCCTAGTTTGCGGGCTGTAGTTAAGTCTGCATGTTAAAATGTCGTTCAGCTTTTTTTTCTTTAAGATGATCACAGCACCCTCTGGTGTGGCAGCGGAAAGAGACTTTTTTTGGAGATGGTCGTACCATATAAATTGCTCTGTAATAATGAACTAATCTATCGGGCTGGAAAAATTATTACGCATGCTTAAGATATTAATAAATATATGATGAAAAATCCGTGTTTGTATCTCTTATCCAGTTCTTCACAAAAAATTTCTAAAAAAAGCAAAAAAAAACGGCCTTCACACGGGATGCCCCCTTGATAATTAGTTTGTCTAAAAAGTTCCGTTTCGTGCCATGCCAGACAATATACAAACACGACACTTGACAGAGTCCATATGACCATATATTCTTTTCCTGATGAGATAATAGCTATCTCTTCACGTTGCGTCGTATCAATATGTATAATTATGGTTTTTGTCCGATACGTGGCGTGTGTAAAAGAAACCACTTTATATATGCATGTACGTTGAAAATTCTCGCAAAATAAATGTTAATTTCGTGGCTAATTCTCTTCATCGTCCTGTAGGAGTATAGAAGTAAGTTCATCCGCTGCACTTGATCCTGCTATTCATACCTTAGAATGTTGGAAAGTAATATCTTTGCGAATAGCGAAAGCAAAAATATTAAAGAACATTTTCCTCAATTATAGCTCTCTCCAGGATATTTCACAAAAACTATTTTGCAAAACAACAGCAATTTGCTGCGACCATTGAGAGATTGATTTCACAATTTACTAGGAAAAATCCAAACAATCTAACTAAACGCCACAATACAAAATCAAGTCAGCTCATTCCCATAAAGAACATTCCTACTTTACTTCAAAATCAAATCAATCAATTCATCTCCAATTCATCTGAACTATTACCTGTTGAATCAACCATTTCTCATTAATCTCCTGTTGGAATTCACTAACTTTTCCATCATCCAATCGTTCGTAGCTGCATTCAATGGAGCCCGCATCATCATTCTTCAATCGCCCTCCATTGATAAATAATCTTAAGAGCCTTTCCAGGGTATTTTGAGTGGATAAAGATCTGCATAATGATGTTAACATTATGAAAGCAATGAAAATCAGCTCCACCAAGTTGTCTGTAAGTTGCTTGGGAAGTAAAATTATAGAAACTTTATACATACAGCTTATTGAAATGCAGCCCATTGCCGCTGGTGGAAATCTCCTTTAGAATGTTGACGGCATCATTGTTCGTTGAACAATACTCTTTACAATCACCACGTTGTAATCGACTCTTAAGTGACTGCAGTTCGTTATCAAAATGCAATTGAATGAGTTTTTGTGGTGATCGGTTTATCACTGAACTATCATCGACGAAAAGGCTCCACAAGAATTTCAATTTCAATAAGGAAGCATTTATGTTGACTTTTGATATTAAATCCAGGATGGAGTGAAGAATATTCTGAAATTGAAATGACTCGAGATTTACTGGTGGTTAACTGTGAAGTTGCAGTAAAGATACTTTATTGTTCATAGAGATATTTTGCAAGAAAGTTTGATTATCAAACTCAGTATAGTCTAATTACCATATTAAAGTAAATTATTTAAAAAATATTTTAATGAAAATTCCTACTTAGTCCTTAGATAAAATTTTACCTTGCAAAAACTCCTTGGCAAAAGGAGTAATCGTTCCATAAGCACTCGACAGTACGTGGGATGTTCAGCGAGGGCTCGTTTTAATTTTGTTTCCACTGCGAGGAAAGCTTGTAAAAGCTCCACCGACAGCAATACCTTAATATCCTCCGTCATCCACCAATTTATATCTTTCTATAAGAAAATCTCTCATTATTTATTTACACAGAGCATGTTACGAAGCTTAATTCTATCCCCAAAACAAAAGTAATTATTATTGAAACACTTACAAATTTTTCAAAGACTCGATTAAGTACCACTTTTTGCCCATTAGTCTTCTTAATCTTCTGGATACATTGCAAAATCGAACGAGGTTGCAAAGTCAAACAAAAGCTTGAGGAATTCGATGAGGAGGAGTCACCTTCATCTCGACCCAAACACAATTCACAAAGTAAAGTCAAAATATCGACTCGAACTTGTTCAAGATTTTCTGGAGACGTTTCAAGTTTCTCATAGACAGTGTTATTGCGAGTAAGAAGCGTTCGTAAAGGATCTCTCATCTTCTCAAATTTCATAGCCACTTCTGTTACCAATCTTATGTATTTCGATGTCAAGGAGATATAATCCGCATCATAGGAACGTTCTATCGAAGTTGAGAAACTTGTTTCAAGCATCGAGTACAGAACTTTAACGAAATAATTAATTTCGCCGTCGAAAATATTCGTTACAGATACTATGCCACCCGAATATCCTGCTGTTTGACTTCCGCATGTTCCCAGTTGCTCACTGCTTGCCGTAATAAATTCCGCTTTACTCCCGTCGGGCGTACTTTTGACACAATCAAGTTGTATGTTGTTTTTCGAGAATAGGAGCTTTACGTGATTTAGCAAATAAATTTCCTCGGTTTTTAGGATTACGTTATCTAGGATTATAACGGCATGTGATAGATTCTTTAAATTTTCAACGTTCTGCAAGTAGTACAAGAAGAAATCCATGATAGAGTGCATTTGTTCATTTTAAGATGTTTAAATAATTGAGATAATAAATTAAAAACGGTAAGTGTAGACATCAAAAAAATGTATCTGAACCAGAAAAGTAATAATTTAATGTACTACAGTGCCGGTAGAAATGATAAAACACCGGCTATTTTTCAAGAAATCGTAAATTAATAAAACAAATTCTAGAAACTTTACGTGTATCTGAGACGATCGCACTACATTACACTCTCCTGAGCAATTTACTAAGCTTTCCCGGTACAATGCCGCAACTAATTACAGCTGAATTTCATACATGGTGAACGTGTGAACCACACCTACGCGCCATGGCTGCCGGTTCGCTGAATCACGCTCCAATTCCTCCTAGGACTTTCCGAGACGCTCACACTCCTTCTCTACCGATCTGCGCCAAGTGCCCTTGGGGCGAGCCACTCGTTGGGAGGGTGGATCCCATTCCATGGCGTAGCCAACAATGCAATAGTCACCCTTCGTTCATGTGTGACCTATCCACTGCCACTTCTGCCTTTCAATCACATCACCCACGGGAGTTAGGTCAGTGCGCCGACCAAGTTCTTCCTTTGTGATAGTATCAGGCCACTCCGATAATACGACGCAGACAGGTCCTTTTCGAGTACTATTCCCATATAGCAACACAGAAAAAAGACTAGCGTAGAACCGTCTCAACTTGACCTTGGTGTTGAGATAAGTACATTAAGTAGGGGATATCGCGCGAACCTGGCGGAAGAGAATACGCGTGTTAAAGTAGCAAAATGAAAGAACAACGACTCGGCCGCGGGTTTAAGATGAAAAGGGAGTCCTCAAATCGAATAGGAAATAGTGAGAATGAAATATTTATTATATTATTATTATACAGTAGTACAGTAGAACTTGAAGTAATAAGATATCATAGAAAACAAACGCCGGAGAATCTGATAAAATTCGCGGAAAATTGAAAATTTGTACAATCCCTGGGTCGTAAGAGAACAACTTAAAGTTCGATAATTTCGAAAGTGAAGCTCAACAACTGCAGCATACCATCTTCATTAACCAGTCCAAGGAAGAGCGTTGAACGCCACCATCGCTATCAATTCGCAAGAGCAAACATCAATAGCGTCACGTCTCTCAAATATACATATAATACATTATGTACAAATGTACACCCATGTGAGTACCCGTACAGATTTTCACTTCGGAACTAATTAATTCGATATACGAGCACAGGTGAAGACGCGTGCCCACTGATTCAAGATTCAAACTTAAAGTGCGCGCACATTGGTGCTTCCAGCAAGAGTGCCCATCACCTAGGAGATATGTACCATGTTCAGAAAGTCGAATATTCACTATTTTACAGATATCTGGTTATAAATACAGTATCTTCTCTTAGCATACACAGAGATTTATTTCCACGTGAACTTGCATCTTTTCTCAGACATACTATGCAATATAGATACACCCTCGGCGATGCAGTTGCACTAGGCATCCACACTAGAGGCAACTTATTCAATTAAACCACTCATTCGAAGGTGCAACAATCATTCCCATTATAGACTTCATAACTTTTAAACAATAAATTCGCGGAACATCACACCAACATAAGATACATTCTGCAGTCCGTGGCCTGCGCGTTGGATAGCAGATCAAAACGCGTCTTCAATAGATGTTTGTCCGAGGTACAGAGAGGATATCATGCAACCTGTCTACACGCTTTCTTGAGCACCGAGAAGTCGAGTGCAGGCACCTGGCAAATCTGCAAGGCCTACCTATCCATTGTAATTGCAGTCTTACAACGACTCGTAAGATATGATCTGATCATTATGGATCAATTGAACTCATGTAATTGCCAAGAGTTGCTTCCTTAGCGTCTTCACAGCATTTGTGGATGCGCTTGAATGCAAACGTTATGAAGAGATCAGTAATCGTTGAATGCAATCTTCCATTAGATCTGAACTATATTGTGACGTATGTACGTGTGTGTATAGTAAATGGACAGTAATCTTTCCAGCGGCGATGCACTTGACATCTCCGGTGACAATTCCATGCACAATCTAATAACTGATTGTTGCACGAAGGTTGCCGAGGTTTTGAGCAGAACCCATAAAATTAAGAAAGTTAACAACGCTGTTCTTAGTATAGTCAATCTTTTCTGCCAACTATTGTGAACTGCAGGATGGAGAGATGCGGAATATAGCTCCCTGGGACCAACCTGGGACCCTCTCTCTCTCTTTGGGGTTGTTATGTGCTTTCCAGTTAGTCAGTGATGACACCTGAACCGTGTACGAGGTATCCTTACTATTAACAAAACGCTACGGATCTAAACTGAGGAGTCGAAAAACACATCCCTCAATCAAGGGTATCATGCGTACCTTGCCCATTGAATAGTTGGCAGTCGATGGTAACCGACTGTATTGGAACAGAACCTCCTCAATGATCGCTTTTGCTTTCTTTTAAGGAGCTGGAACTCTTCAAAAGTGCCTGGCCTGGGCACGCCGGAGCGTGGGATTCGTATGGATGAGGATGATCCACCGGAAAGTCTCTAATGGTGGAAAAAGAAAATGAGGCAGACCCTGCCTGAGATGGAGTGATAGCGTAGGCCAGGACACCAGGCAGCTTTTAGGGATACTGAATTGGTGAACCTCGGTGCAAAACCGGGGTGTCTGGAGTTCCTTACTAAGGCAGGCCTAGACCGGATACCGGTTGTTGCGCTGTTAATGATGATGGTGAAAACCATCAACGATTCCCAGTCCCCTACCCCCCTGAAACACCTTTAGACATTAGACCACGGAGCGGAGTTAGCTTGCTTTAGACAGGTCTCCTTCCGTCTACTCGAGCCTAGCACATTGAAAGAATACGTGCGTGGGTCGTCTAGGACCGTGTCGCAGTATGGACAATTAGGTGAGGTGTCCAATTTTAGCCTGTACAGGTATTAACGCCTCCATGGCCAGTGAGAAATTGGGTGAGATTATAATTGATCTTCCCATGCTTTCTCTTCAGCCACTTCGCGCTGGAAGGGATCAACCTGTAAGTTCAACCACCCTTTTCTGACTGGTTCCATCGCTTTTGCCATCTGCTTATGGATCTATCCCTGCGATAAAGAGGAGGTAGACCTGGTGTTATATATGTTCACCATCCCGGTTGCCAGGATGTCAATCGGCATCATTCCGGAGGTGATGAACGCTGCATCATCTGAGACGGTCTTGAAGGCAGAACACACCCTTAAGGCTGTTGTTCTATAAAACATGCAGCGCTTTTCTCCAAACTGGGACTACATATAGCAAGATAGAACTCACCACTCTGGCTATGAGCAGCCTGTAAGTATGCCGCAGTCCTACGTTCTCCATTATCCTTGCCAGAGCCATACTCGCGGTGGATGCTTCTTCACAAGAAGACCTTGCGGAAAATCGGCTGCTTGGAAAGCTCACGGTAAATCGAACAACCTGGAAAATTTCAATGCCCCTCGGATCGTAAAAATAGTCAAAAATCGTTGGAAGTGGGAAGCGACCCATATACAAAAAATTCAAAAATGTCAGCTTTACGACGTCGCTGCTTGGGAGACCCACGAAAAGTCAAAGAAAACTGAAAATTTACACGAATCCCTGCCATAAAAATGCAAAATCATCGCAACGCCGTGGGGGACCCAAATTAAGAAAATCCAAGAATTTTAGTACTACGACGTCAAGAACGTGCGATATCCCGGAAAACCCGCTTCTTAGAAGGCCCATGGAAAACCTATGGAAATTGAAAATTTCCACGACCCTCGAGTCGTACAAATGGGAAAAATGCAAAATCAGTGGATCGCCGTGGGCGATACCTCGGTGGTGAAGGACGGCCACCCACATTCAGAAAATCCCAAAAGTTTAGCGCTACGACGTCGAAAACTGGGATATGGCGGAAAACCTGCTGCTTGCACGGCCGTCTGAAAACCGGAGAAAATTCAGAATTTTCATGACCCCCGAGACTCGTGAAAATGGGGAAAATTGCTAATTCATCCTATTGCCATGTGCAATATCTAGTTGGGAAGAAGGCAGTCCAGATTCAGAAAAGCAAAAAATTTTAGCACTAGGATATCGGGAACGTGAGATAAGACGGAAAATCTGTCACAAAGAAGGTGCATGGAAAATTGAGGCAAAATTGAAAATTCGCACCATTCGCGGATCGAAAAAATGGCCAAAAATGCAAAACCGTCTGAATACCGTGGACGATACTGGGCGGAGGCGGCCCAGATTCCAAAAATTCAAATTTTAGCACTACGACGTCTTAAACGTGGGAAATTGTGAAAAACTTCCAGCTTGGGAGGTCCAAGGAAAATCGATGAAAATTGAAAATTTACAAAATTGCAAAAGCGTCGGAATGCTGTGGGCCGTGTTGCGAGATATGTGAATCGAAGAAAATTGAAAATCTCCACGATCCCTGGGTGTAAAAATAGGCAAAAGTGCAAAATCGTCCGACTGCCATGGGCGATACCTCGATGGAGAGGGAAGACGACCCACAGTCACAAAATTCAACAATTTCTACGGTACGACGTCGAAAACGCGAGATATAGCGACAAATCCACCACCGGAGGACCTGGTCAAAATTGAGGAAAATTAAAAGTTTGCACAACTCCGTGTCGCAAAAATGGGTAAAAATGGGAAATCGTCGGATTTCCGTAAACGATATCTCGTTCGAAAGTGAAGGCCGCCTTGATTTAGGAAATGAAGGAGTTTTTTCACTACGACGCCGGGAACTCTAGACATCATGGAAAACCCACCGACGGAGGGTCTGGTAAAAATCGTGAAAAATTGAAAATTTGGACGAAATCTCGGATCGTAAAAATGGCCAAAAATGTGAAATCGGCTGATTGTCGTGGGCGAAACCTTGCGAGAAGGAGGATGTGGCCCGGATTCAAAAAATCCAAAAAATTTAAAGCTAAGACATCGGAAACCCAAGACTGCGGAAAATTGGCTTCTTGGGGACCCCACGGAAAACCGAAGAAAATTGAGATTTCCTCGACCCCCGGGGAGACGAACAACATTCGGAGCATTTTGGTGCTACGAGATCGGGAATATGAGATATTGTGTGTATCGAAAACCGAAGAAAAATATAAATTTGCACAACCCCCGGGTTGTCAAAATGGGCAAAAATGTAAAATCGTGCGAATGCCGCGGGCGATACGTTGTTTGAAAGGAGAAGGCGACCAAATTAATAAAATCCAAGAATATTAGCACTATGAAGTCGAGAACGTGAGATATTGCAAAAAAATCGCTGTTTGGATTCTCACGGAAAATCGAAGAAAATTTAAAGTTTCCACGGCTCCCAAGTCATAGAAATAGACAAATATGCAAAACTGTCGGATTGTTGTGGACGATACCTCGTTGGAAAGGGGACACGATCCACATTCAGAAAATCCAAAAATTTTAGAGTTACGACGTCGGGAACATGCCACATTTCGGAAAATCGGCTGCTTGGGAAACTCACGAAAAGTCGAACAAAATTGAAAATTACCACAGCCCCCGGGTCAATTGGAAAAATGCAAAATCGTTGATTGCCGTGGGTGATACCTCGTTCGAAGGGGGAGGCGACCCACATTCGCAACACCCAAGAATTTTACCGCTACAACGCCGGAAACGTAAGACATCGCGAGAAATTCTCTGCTTGGGAAACCAACGGAAATTCGAAGAAAATTGAAAATTTCCACAACCCCCGGATCCAAAAATGCAAAACCCTCCAATTGCCGTGGGTGATACCTCGTTGGAAAAGGGAGGCAACCTATATTCAGCAAATCCAAGAATTTGATCCACTATTTGGAACGCCCACGAAAAATCGAGGAGAAAATTGAAAATAATAAAAATAAAAATGAGCGTGGGGACGTGAAATATTGTGTGTGAAGCACATGGAAATTAAATGAAAATTGGAGATAATAAAAGTGGGCAAAAATGTAAAATTGTCCAATTACCGTGAGCGGTACATCATTGGGCAAGGGCAAAAAACATCCACAAAATCTAATAATTTTAGCGCTACGAAGTCGGAGTTTCGGAGGTTCGTCAAAATGGGTGAAATTGGAAAGGCAAGCAACCCACATTCAGAAAGTCCAAGGAGTTTAGAGTTATGACGTTGGGAACGTAAGAGATTACAAAGATTCCGTTGCTTCCGGATTCCCAGATTCAGAAAATCTAAGAATTCGAGCGCTAGGGCTCTCCTGCGGCTTGCAAATGAATGTCGTCTCAAAATATACATGCAACTGTTGGAAGATTTCTCCTAAGCAAAAAAAAAATCGAGTGTACCTCTTTCTCGTTTTCTTTCATGAGTCCTCCTAGTGATGCACGAAGCAGAAAATGTACAACACCATCCGTTTATTCTTACGGAATAACATTTCCTTCTGGTCACAACGTGATTCTCACTTCCTAGGACTCTTGGGAAATGCCACTCGAAGAATTAACACTATCTCAACTTCAGTTAGGAAGAAATTTGCCCAAAACTGAGCGATTTAAATACCTCGGGTCAACGCTATCAGCCAGAGAGAGAACTGCGTTATGAAATTGCTTTACGCATTAACGCAACCTGGATGAAGTAGCGTTCCACAATTGGTGTTTTTTGTGATCAACGTATCAACAAACGTCTCAAATCTAAAATTAACCGCAATGTCGTCCGTCCTGTTGCCCTCTATGGTTCTGAGTGTTGGCCGACTATAAAAGACAATGAACGGCGTTTTGCGGTAATGGAGACGAAGATGTTGTGTTGGACTAGTAGCATGGCACGTTTTGAGCACATCCGAAATGAAGATATCTGTGATCGATATGGGGTTGCACCGATCGTGGAAAAATTGCGAGAGAGGTGTCTTCGATGGTATGGTTACGTAATTCGCGCTAACGAGAATTCACTTGCCAAAATTTACCTGAACATCAAAGTCGATGGTAAAAGATCAAAAGACAGACCGAAACAACGGTGGCTTGATACGCTGAATGGGGATATAAAAGCCTCTAGATTGCATCCAGATCAGGCATTTGATAGGGCCTAATATTGATCACGACGAGCGGACCCCGCTTGTGGACGGGAGAAAGGCTGAAGAAAAAAAAATTGTTGGGTTAATCTAGCCCGAATCGCTAAATCCAAACAGTTTCAAGACGCAAGGGAGGAGGTAGCACTAGGACAGATTCCGAGAAAATATTTTAGAAGATTGGAAAGGATCCCCAATAAAATATTAAAATGTTATAAGCAGCTGGGTTTGATTGCTTAAATTTTAATCTACAGAGGCAAAAAATAAAGTGATCTTCTGTACTTACCTGAATTCCAACTTTTTTTATTTTTCAAGTGTTGCACCGAAAAACCTTAGTTAGTTGCTCAGAAAAGTGCCTTTGGATACCATCACTTCAGATACGTACACACCTTTTAGGGATCGTATTATTTTTTTACGATTTCTTTGAAAATAGTGATTATATTACCATTTTTTCCGGCACTGTATACTTGGGTTAGATTAGTGAAAAAATGCGTGTGTGAGGACCCTCTAATGTTTATGTCTGCCATGAAACAATCATTTAATAGACAAGGGGTAGCTTCCTCCAAACTACAATCTTTAATTTTAAATGAGCGACTTACCCCCATCATCCTTCATCAGTACAAAACTAGCTAAGTAGCTTTGGACTGATGAAGGGGGCAAGTGGCTTCCGAAATATGTATTTTCATTTAAAACTAAAAATTGTAGTTTGGAGGAAGCTACCCCTTGTCTATCAATTTTAGGCTAGACTACAAGTAACAGACAAAAATCTAATCTCTTAATCATTTACTGTTTTTTTTTTTCAAAATCTAATTCACAAATATATAATCATGAAATAAATCACAATCAATCAATCAGTAGATGAACTTACCTTTGTAACAAACAATTCAAGCAACGGTTCAAATAGATCACTCGTTAATATAACGCCCTTGTCACAATTAGCAAAAATAGCATCTAAAACAAAATACGTCTCGCTAGTGTTCGCAGTAATTGCATCTATTTGCAAGGCACCAACGATTATTGAAAGAATTGCTCGCTCTTGTATAACTACGGATAGCGACTCAGTTGGGGATTCAGGTGATGTGTCCTTTGGAACTGATTCAGGATCCTGAGAAGCGACAACAGCAGTGACAGACCTCATTTCATCTGGGGACATAGTTTGCGATTTCCAAGCCCGAGCCCATAATAATAAAATAGCTAACATCTTTTGGCAATCAATGCTGTCTATATATTGCTCAAGCATTCTTAGAATCACTTCTCGTTCTGCGTTCATTTCTTTCAGGTTTGAAGATCGCTCAGGACTATTCGGGTGTTTGAAAAACATCTCAAACGCAAGTTCCCGTAATGCGATGACACTGCATTCACGAAGTGTATTATTTGTAAACAGATTATTCGTAATACTGATTATTTTCGGAATTGAAATTAGCTTTCTGTCGCACTGTTTTGTTAATTTCACGAGGAACCTTATCATTGACTGGATAAGGATTTTGGAGTTTCTGTAAATGGCGGAAAGATGTTGAATGAACGGAATATTAATTCCAGCAATATACCCTGAAGACTCACAAATCCATACACCTACCTAGCTGTTCCGTTTTCGATTATTTCAATATTGTTTTCAACTTGATCGAAAATAATATTTTTCGAATCCAGAATACTGTACGTCACATTGTAATCCAGCAGTTCCGAGAGCATATCGAGGATGGCTGACTGAACCACAGCATTAGATTTCATAAAAAGCTTCAAAATAAATTGATAAAAAAACAAAACTTTCATTATTTCATGCACTGCTGCAAAACTATGCAGACATACCGTCAAACAATATATAACCAACCGTTCAAATAACTTTATATGCTTGGCGCAATCCTCTTCGAGTTTCGATTTGCTCAACGGAAAACTAATTGCACTTGCAAACAATTCGGACAAATTAAACCTATCTCCGCTACAGACAAAATCCTTTCTATCTTTTAGTCTCCGCTCATCGTCACCCCCTTGCGCACTTTTCTCTTGACTGCAGTCTCCGCATTTACGCTCAACGGCGGCCTCAAGCACATTGCCCGCTGCTACTTTATCTACATCCGCATCTAGATAGTTTCCCTGCCACCCACAATTTCGAACAACGAAATATAATTTCAGAAAATTTTCATATTCAACTTTCCTGTTTCCATAATTCCGACAAAATAGAAATTTTAATAGTTGCCTTAGGCAATTAATAGTCTCAATGGGTGAATAATTCACAATCACAGTTAAATATTGTAGAATATCTTCGATAAGTTTTACGCTGCTGCTGGGACCGTTCGTATTTTGCTTGAATTCAAGAAGTGCTGATAGTGAACGGAGACAAGTTGCAACTAGGGACATGAATTTGTTGCCGGAGTCTTGGTTCGTTGATATCTGTGAAGAGAATAATAATTATCACTGGTAAATGGAAGAGTGGGAACATTATGAGCTATAAATTAAAACTATTACTGAAAGCTTCGAAAAGAAGCCCCGAATAAAATCATTATATCCCGTTTTAATCACTTACCTTATAATTTCCATAAGCTGCCTTCAAAACTCCATACAACTTCACATACAGATAATCACTACTTAAATCCTCCACATGATGAACGCTACTATCTTTCACATTTGCAAAAAGCAATTCTGTTTTTTGTGTTTTCGTTGAGAGCATTGGCGGTTTCTGGCTCGAAAACAAATAATAGTAAATACTCAATATCCTCATTACGTGCTCACATAAATTATCGACCAATTGCGGTGGATGCACGTTATTACCACTTAATAGATTAGCTGCAAGTAATAAACATAAGCCAATCAACAAACGTAATAGCATCCAACATTCGAAAAAGTTTTGCTGGAAATCATCAACGCTTAACAATTTTCAACGCCACAATAAAATATTTTACCCTTTTCAGGACAGATACATAATAAGTTATCAAACAGTAGATTACCTGATAAAAGCTTAGTATTTATTTCAATTAGACCAATTTGCACGTGTATATCCATTGCTGTGGTCAAATTTTGAATCATGAAACAAAGACAAATTTCGAGTATGTTGAACTCGTTCCAAACATGCAAATGATCAATAGGATTGAATTCGCCCAGCAAAACACGAATTGTATTAATTATTCCGAGCTGAAAATGAAAAAGAGAATTGAAAATGTTATGCATTTATTGTGGAATATTTTAGAGTGTTTCATAATCAATTATCCATACTTTGGACAGGATTTGAATAGACAGATATTAAAGCTCTAAAAGGACAAGATAAAAAAAAATCGCAAAGCAATGAAAAAAACAGGGACAGGAAACTCTGGGAGAATCTCATTTAAGAACTCCAGGAATACAGATTTTATGGAAGCATACAATCGACAATGGTAATGCATTTTCTTTGATATGCTCCCATTGTAATTATTGTCATTTAATAATCGCTTCACTGAATTTCTAAAGAGACAATTCTAATCCGTTTGTGAAAAATTTGTGTACTTCAAATTTTAATTTGGGTAAAAAGTGGGTTCTTCGAATACAATTAAATCGTGTGAAACTTTTTATTGTGCTCATTCAACATTATGGCGAGAGCGTATAATAATCTTCCTCGGAAGCGAACGGACTAACCGAAGCAGCAAAAAAGTCTGGATCCTTCTTCTTTTTCTTCAGCCTTTGTCCCGTTCACAAGTGGGGTTGGTTCGTCGTGATCGGTTTCGCGATTTTGTTTTATCGAAAGCCTGATCTCGATGCAATCGTGGGGCTATAAAATCCCCTTCAAAGCGTATCACGCCACCGTTGTTTCGGTGGTTTATCATCAGCTTCGTCGTCAAAGGGTAGTATAGGTCTCAGGGCGAAACGTGGATTGGTACCTACGATGGAGCATAAAACCTGGCAAACGTCCGCTGAACTAACACCAACAGCTCTACTACCAAACCCTATCTCCATCTCCACGTGGTGACCGCAGGGAGTTCTTAACGAAAAGCTGCAGACGGAGAAGGATGAAGGCGAGTCTCCCGCGCCTAAAAACGGGACAAATTGTACTAACTGACCCTCCAGGTTGGGGGTTGGGTAGGGCTGAAAACCCTACACGGAAAACCGAAGTTACGAAGCCACAACAGGAGCCTGGCGTACGCTGACGATATCGACATCATGGGAAGAACGACCCGAGACGCACAAACTGCCTTCATCCAGATCGAGCAGGCGGCTATTGGCACGAGATCCTGGGCTGCACATCAATGAAAGCAAGACAATCTATATAGTGGCAACGTCAGCACCGAAAACCAACCAACCAACAACATCAAACCGCACTGGTCAAACGGGAAGAATAAAGATAGGAGACTACAACTTTGAGACCGTTGATAATTTCTTCTATCTAGGGTCGGAAATCACAACCGATAATAGCTACGACGATGAAATCCGCGTACGGTTGTTGGCAGCCAACAGAGCTTATTTCAGTTTACAAAAATTGTTCCGCTCGAAACGTCTCACCATAGGGTCAAAGCTCTTACTGTACAAGACTATGATCTTGCAGTCCTCATGTATTCCTCTGAGACTTGGGTTCTTAGCAAGAAAAATTGCGAACTCTTGGCCTCCAAAGAGTTGTTGGCCCTATACATGAGGATGGACGATTCCGTAGCCTACATAATGACGAAATCTATGAACGATACCATGACCGTCAAGTTGTGGATAAAACCCGGCTCAATAGGTTACGGTGGACGGGTCACTTAATCTGTATGGATGAGGATTATCCAGCCCGGAAAGTCTATAAGAGCAATATCTATCTAAGATGGAACGATGGTGTAGGTCAGGACGCCCAGACAGCTTTTAGGGATATCGAATTGGTGGACCTCGGCGCACAACCGGGATGTCTCGAGTTCCAATATTAAGGCAGGGCTAGACCGGATACCGGTTGTTGCGCCGTTGATGATGATGATGATATTGGGTCTATAAGTAAATCCATGCCGTTTTGCTAAGAGATGGCGTAACTTGATTATTATTCCATCGTTGCAATATTCCGTTGGAAAGCTACTGCCATTGTGCGTCTTTTCCAGTATATGCCATTCAAGTGAAGTGTAAACAACAATAATTTTTTTTCACTCAAATATGTCAAACTTTGCGCTTGGAAAGGCGTTTTTGCAGAGAGTTCTTCTTCATTACTTTAATGTGAAGAAAACTGTTGGTGAAAGTCATCGTATTTTGGTGCAAGTTTATGGTGAACATGCCCTAGCTTAATAAGACTGACTAGGCTGACCCTGACCAATGTGCGAAGCCAGATAAAAGCAGCAGGATCACTCTCAAGACCATTCGACATCAACAACGGTCTACGACAAGGGGATGCGCTATCATGCGTCCTCTTTAACCTGGCCCTCGAGAAAGTGATCCGTGATGCTGAGGTGAATGCAAGAGGTACGATCCTCTTCAAGTCCACCCAACTACTGGCCTATGCTGGCCTATGACGACATCATGGGAAGAACCACCCGAGACGTACAAACTGCCTTCATCCAGATCGAGCAGGCGGCGCGAGACCTTGGGCTGCACATCAATGAAGGCAAGACAAAATATATGGTGGCAACGTCAGCACCGAAGACCAATCAACCAACAACATCAAACCGCACTGGTCAAACACAAACACGAACAAGAATAAGGATAGGAGAATACAACTTTGAGACCGTTGACAATTTCTCCTATCTAGGGTCGAAAATCACAACCGATAACAACTACGATGATGAAATCCGCGCACGGTTGTTGTCAGCCAACAGAGCCTATTTCAGCTTACAAAGACTGTTCCGCTCGAAACGTCTCACCATAGGGTTAAAGCTCTTACTGTACAAGACTATGATCTTGCCAGTCCTCATGTATTCCGCGGAAACTTGGGTTCTTAGAAGAAGAAAAATTGCGAACTTTTGGCCGCGTTCGAGAGAAGAATTCCACCGAAGAATTTTTGGCCCCCTACATGAGGATGGACGATTCCGTAGCCTACACAATGACGGAATCTATGAGCGATACCATGACCGTCCGGTTGTGGATAAAATCCGGCTCAATAGGTTACGGTGGGCGGATCACTTAATCCGTATGGATGAGGATGATCCCACCCGGAGAGTCTATAAGGGCAATATCTATGGTAGAAAAAGAAGACGAGGCAGACCCTGCCTAAGATGGAGCGATGGCGTGGGCCAGGACGCCAGACAGCTTTTAGGGATATCGAATTGGTGGACCTCGGCGCAAAACCGGGATGTCTGGAGTTCCTTATTAAGGCAGGCCTAGACCGGATACCGGTTGTTGTGCCGTTGATGATGATGATGCCCTAGCTGAGTGAATGGGCCGAAAGTGGTTTGCACGATATAAAAGTGGTGATTTTGACTTGGAAAATGAAGAACGTCCTGAGCACCCAAAAAAGTTTGATGATGAAAAATTGGAAGCATATACAAGAAGAGCTCGCAAGATCTTTGAGAGTCAGTCAAGCAGCCATTTCAAAACGTTTAAAAGCAGCCGGATACATTGAAAAGCAAGGAATTGGGTGCAGCAGCCGGAAACATTGAAAAGCAAGGAAATTGGGTGCCACATGAACTGAAGCCGAGAGACGTTGAAAGGCAATTTTACATACTCGAAATGCTACTGGAACACCACAAAAGGAAGTCATTTTTGCATCGGATTGTTATTGGGGATGAAAAATGGATTTATTATGAGAACCTTAAGCGCAAAATATCATATGTGAAACCCGGCCAACCACAAAAACAAATTTGACCATTGTATCTGATTTTTTTATAGTTACGAACAATTTTTGAATATAATTTCAATAGTGAAATAAGCAATTTTAACAATTGTTAGGCGTAGGATATTTTGTTTGCATAAAATTGGAAAAATGCATTAATTTGAAATATTTATAGAAAATATAGTGCAGAAATGAATTGAAATGTTTCTGTTCTAACCTCTCCAGGAAGACCCCAGTCCTCCCATTTATTAGGGTTCTCCCCATTATGTTTGAAGCGGCAGGGGTGAACGTTTAGGTTGGGGTGAACGTTTAGGTTGGGGTGGCCCGCCGCAAGGCCACCATGCCATCTGGCCCCCCTTGAAGAGGTAAGGAAGACGGGGACCACTCGTTGCCTAGATGCCAGAGTCAACTCAGAGCCAATCCTTCTCCGTCCATCCGGCGCGCGTAGGATTTTTGCTTTGAGATTATGTCCCTTCTCTTATTAGACCGTTAGGCAGTGTAGCTCCTTTGAGATTGAAATCTTCGATGGTATCAATCCGCCCCGAGACTTCACGTCTCTATTAGAGTAATTTACCCCGGGTGGGTTTAGTTTTGTTAATTTTCTTTTTAATCAAGGCCCGTGATAAAATCTGTGTCCTGAGAGGGAGATGATATTTGAGAACCCAGAATCTCGGTCCTCATCTCGCCGAACTGATAGCATTCGGATTAGCTCCAGCACGTACCGTCCGGTTCCTCATATTATCTCGCGCAGTCGCCGTTCACGGCTGGCAAACCTGTTAGAGGAGCTTGGTTAGTTGACAGCCTTGGTGACTGGGTTAGTGCCAAGGTAATGCAACGCTTTACTCTCATCGTAGCAGAATTAACGCCCAATGTGGGGCCCGATTGGTAAATTTTATTAAAGAATGCAAAATTAATGTCGGATAAAAAAGGAAGTTAGTTATGATTAGATCTAATACATACACGTAAGCATAGTATAAGTTGGAATCATACCTAGAGCGAAACCTAAATCCAAGCTAGGTCTTAAACAAAAAAAACCTTGAATTTATTGTTTCCTTCTTGAAAAAGATTGTGTTGCGAAATTAACTCAAATTTACCAAGAATAGTTCTATCAATTAGCCAGGTTCAGGATATGTTACACACAAGGTTTTTGTCGTTGAATATGTTAGCCGGTCACACCTACTTTCCGACCAAACCAGCCAGAGATTTCACATATTTTATTGGAAAGAAACAAAGTAGCCTGACGATTTGACTAAATGTTCCACCTGACCAGCCTCTAAGAATATCCACTGCTTAAATTTTAAGAGTGCTAAAAGTACATATAAGTAGCCGCATTTCTTGCAAATGTAACATATTCTAATAATTTTCTTTTGTATGTAGTATAGAAATCGCATATTTAAGCAATGTAAACGACGTTCTCCCAATAATGAGTTGGATCCTAAGTACACCAGAAAGTTGGAGAAATGTGGTGGCGCCAGTATTATGATATGGAGTTGTTTCAGCAAACATGGAGCTGGGGTTATTGTCAAGGTCAAGTGGAAACTTAAAAGTTTAGCCTGGCGGCATTTACTGTCAGAGCAGCTTCTACCATTCCTGGAAAACCTCCCCTTGTCAGTTTATTCAAAGGCAACTTCCAAGTAAGACAACGCGCCATATCATAAGCAAGGGTTCAAGGATGAGGCGATTTCAACCACGGACTGGCTAACATAAATCCCGGGTTTAAATCTAACAGAAAATCTATGGGCAATAATTAAGCGGAGAGTTATGGCACTGAAATCAACCATTGTGCAACAATTTTAGACCGTCATCTAGTAGGGGTGAAAGCAGAAGAATGGGAAGAAAGCGAAGAATGTATGCGAAAAATTTGTGGCCTCTATATAACGACAATGCTTTGTGGTAATTTCACAAAAAGGATATCCTACCAAATGTCAAGTAAGCGAACAACTTATATTTTCATTTATTTCCATGATTTTTCAAAATTTATTAAATATTTTTCTCTTTTTCTTTCAAGTGTGTTGATAACTTGATGCAGCTTTTTGTACCTTTATTTTTATAAAGAATATTTCGAAGCGTATATTCCCTGAATTAAAATCAATTTTATTTTCCAAAATGAAGTTAGAATATCAATGAAAAACTGTGCAAATTTTCAACAAAATCAATAAATTTTTGCTATATTTATTTATTCTGTTTTGTACGTCATTAGGCGCAAGTACCAGAGGGTGTTAATTAGCGTGCCACCCCTGTAGATCGACATAGTATATAAGTGTCCGGATGACTCAGTGATTAGAGCGCTAGGCTTTCGTACCGGAAGGGGTAAAAATCTTGGCCGAACGCAATGCTGGCCACATTGCCTCGAACAGAGTACGGTAGTGTACTGCTACGGTCTTGAATGAAGTGCTCTTTTACGCTTCAAAGCCCTCATCCAATTGGACGACGTTTATTATTATTATTATAGTATATATTAAAGGAACAATTCATCTCAAATTGGGAATATTCTTACAAATCTAACTGTCTGAAGTTTTACTTCGACACCCTCCTATATTACATTTTTTTTACAGAAAAATTATACATAGTATAGCCATAAGTTCTGTTAGTCGATGCGTATAGCGAGAAATGTTAGGCCACCGAAACTGGCAACACTGCGCAAACCCCACTTCCTTCAGACTTTCAGGTTCCGAAGGTCAGTAGAGTGATGAAGTTCCGTAACTACGAAAAAGGAATTGCAATTATTGTGTTGCACTAATGTGGGAATACGCCTAAAAAGATTCATAGTTTATTAACAAAAGCTGCCGGTAAACAAACGATTCGTTTTTAGGATATCAGCTCCCTACCGCGAAACAGCTGATGTGGTTCCGGAGAGGATTGCGACGAACACGCTCACGCACAGCATGCATGACATTCGGGCGACGTACAGCCGCGAGAGTGGCGCCCGCGCTCCGTACGTCGCCCGAATGGCGTGCATGCTGTGCGTAAGCGTGTTCATCGCAATCCTCTCCGCAAACAGAACCGAATGTCGACGGAAATGGGCTTTTCAACTCGAAGTATGAGTGGTATTTTACGAGAAGATCTCGGTCTCGATGCGTACCGGCGGTGCGTTAGCCATATGTTAACGCCAAAACTGAAGGAAATCGCCGTTTTTCGGTGTACTGCTCTTCTGCAATGATTTCCCGGTAAAAAATATTTCAAAATTCTATTTTCCGATGGTAAAATTATTACCATCGAGAAAAAATTCAACCAACCAATCAATGCTCCGCGAGTCCAACGTCATCACCATCCAACTTCTGTCATGGTATGGTAGGGCGTCTCATATCACGGAGAAACTGATATTCATTTCTGGAAGTCCGGCGTCAAAACCAATGTGAGCGTGTACGAAAAGATGTTAGAGGATGTACCCGAGCCATTGAGTAAATCTCTATTCGCTGGAAAGCCGTGGTGCTTCCAGCAGGACTCGGCCCCCGCTCACAAAGCCAAGATAATTCAGCAGTGGTTAGTGGCGCATATTCCTGACTTCATAACCGCGGATGAATGGGCCTCAGGCAGCCCAGATTTGAATCCTCTGGACTACAGCCTTTGGGTTAAGTTAGAGGAAACTGCCTGAAGGCGAACTTACACCAATTTGGAGAGTTTGAAGGCCAGCACCGTGCGTGCAGCTTGAGAAATGCCGCTTCATACCGTGCGTGAAGCTATCGATGCATGGCCTCACAGACTTCGGACCTGTATAGCTGCTACCGGTGGCCATTTTGAATAGTTTCTTTTTCGTTTGAAAGCTCTATGTTTCCCTTTTCTAATGGTGTATTTTCGATTGATTTGGTTTATTACTTCGTGAGTAGATTTGTTTGACTGACAGAGCTTATGGCTATACTATGTATTTTCAAAAAAGCTGACACACAATAAAACTTAAACAAATCACATTTTTAAAACAAAAACCAATTTTCACATTACCTGCATATTCTTCTTATCCAAATCCATCAGCTTGTTCGTCAGTAAAAATAAAACACGCGATAATAAGCTGCAACTCTTCTCATTGGTAAATCGACCTCCCTTCAACACTTCACACAATGACTCTGACATTCCTCGAAAGACTCTTTGCATCAGAAACTCCTCAAGCAGTTTCCGATCGAATTCATTACCTTTCATTTTATCCATTGTCACAATTGGTTTCTTTCGAATATAGTCACAAAGACAAGCAGCCACATGATCTCGTACTCGAGCATCGTCATCGCCAAGAAGTTGCAGAAGTTGTTGCAAGAAAATATCCTAGAGAAAATAAGGACGAAAAGAAAAGGATGTGAAGAAAAACAAAGTTTGATGATACTACTTTCTATTTGGGTATCAATCGATATTAAAGTACAGTCTTAGCTAGGAGGATGAGTTCATTTCAACCCCAACTCGAAAGCCGGGTGAGGTCCAGGACCATCACTCTTTATATATTTATTCAGATAATTTAAACTATGGGGACGTTTGTTTGTTCGTTCAAGGTTCTAATATGGGGGATATATTCACAGCTTAAAGGCAGGAGCTATTGCCTTATGAAGGCAACAACTCACGGTCGTTATCATTTAATCATTCATAAATTTTCAACATCTAAAAACTTACCTCATAGGTCACTGCCAAGTCATCATCGTAATATTCCTGAATTGCTTCAAAGTCCAAATTCGACACAACATCAGCGTATTTATTCTGCACCAACCAATATCGATTCGCAAAGCAAAGTTCCAATTGGTTCAGTAGCAATTTGGGGGTGACCTGACCTTTTTGCATTAGCTCCGGACTTTTATCGAAGAAGTTTTCAGTCCGAATTGTACTATCATTTGAATTATCTGCGCCAATAATCTTTTCGTCGCCCTTATCTTTGGATCGCTTTTGTTCGATGTAATAGTTCCACATCAAAAGGCCGAAAATCTTATCGAAGAAAGTTAGGGCTTGTATGATAACAGTGTGGATTTCATCTTGGAAGCCCTGCGAAATAGATAGAAATTTGAATAAAATACTATTTAGATCCTTTCTGAGACTCTCCTATGTTAATTAGAAGTATACAAATCACTTCAGAACCTGTGTGGAGTTGCCAAATCTCCCATCAGACGCGTCGCTTCGTGCGGATAAGGGAATGCTCGGCGAATGTGTCATGGGCATGCTCATATGCAGGCCGGGTAGGTGGGAAGTAAACGCCAACCCGTGGATAAAAATTGGCTATGGGAAGAATACCCAGAAAATAAACCAAATATGGAGGAGGAAAAAGGTAGTTTTTTTACGGTGCAGGGCTTCGAAAACCCAGTGCCGGTGGCTTTTGGGAGTGAGCAAGCGGGCTCCCGGCCGTCGATATCCAATGACCGCAGTGCCTCAGTAGTGGAAAACTTGGCTACTGTTACAAGAGATAATAGTGGAGTGGAAATTAGGTCCACACCCGATCCTTTTAGAAGAAGTTCGAAGCTTGGGAGATCACCACCGACGACAATGGTTCCCTTTGGTAGTCGAGAATCGTCGCGGGACTCTGAAAGAAACATGAATAGTCCCTTGATCGACATCATTCCTTGTGGTGCAAGGCGCGAAAGTAAACGGGAAAATACCGGAATGGCGTTCGTTACACTCGGGGAACGAATAAATGGGCTGTGCGAGTTCATTCATCAAAGAGAGGCGGAATATCCATCAAAATATTCGAGCCTTGATATGAGGCATTAAATTATCTTATATCAATGCACTCGAAGAAAAGAATTCCCAAGCGTCAGGTGGCAAGGTCACAAAGAAAACACAGGTGACGCCTCCCCAAGATAAGGTAGGCGGGAAAACGGGGAAACGGACTAGAGACGGTACCAGTGAGCCTCTAGGGCCTCTAGGGCCGCAGTAAGTCCCGAAGAAGAAAAAAGCCTCTTCACCAAAGAAGGCGGAGCCGGCGAGAGTACCCGCGAAAGTCGGTAATCTCACGATTGCAGCCACAACACCTGCAAAAGTGGAAGAAACCAACGCTCGGAGGCCCGAACAATGGATTAACGTGAGCAACAAGAGGAAAAAGGACAAAAAGGAGCTCCGCCCGGAAATAATAATTATTTCCAAGAAGGGAAATATGTCCTATGCCGACATCCTCCGAACAGATGGATTTGGGGGATAGTGTAAACCGTATCAGGCGAACGCAGAAAGGGGATCTGATGCTGGAACTAAGTAGATCCGCCGACAAGTCGGCCGATAACTTCCGCGCCAAGGTAGAAATAGTATTAGGAGAGGAAGCTGAGGTAAGAGCTTGGAAGCAGGAGATAGTGGTTGAATGTAAAGACCTAGATGAGGTCATCTGGGGGGGTGGGAGGACATTTGTGCTGCGATAAAGCAACAGTTTAACCTTAGCGATATAGACCAGAGTGCCATAAAAAGGATGAAGAAGGCATATGTCGGCACACAGACCGCTATTATTAGTTTGCCGGCAGAATCAGCTATTAAGTTGATTGCCGCAGGCAAGGTAACAATAGATTGGGTCGTGTGCAGGCTCAGGGAGCAAATATCTCTAAAGATATGCTTCAGATGCCTCGATTTCGGCCCTTTTGCGGTGGCATGCACTAGCCAGTCGAGAAGTTGCGGGAAGTGTGGGGAAAAGGGCCACCTCATTAAAGATTGCACCGAAGATCCACGGTGTAAGCTGTGTAGTGGGAAAGAGGGCGTGGAGGACCGGCTTGTTGCGGGAAGCAGCAGATGTCCGGTAAATAGGAGGGAGCTGAACCGCTCAGGCAAATGAGATTGATACAAATCAATCTCAATCACTGTGAGGCAACTCAGGACCTGCTCTCGCAAACCATTCCACCAGAGTCGAATGTGAATGTCGCGGTAATTTGCGAGCCGTACAGAAACCACGGCAGTGCGACTTGGACGGTGGATGCGTTTGGCAACGCCGCAACCTGGGCGTGCGGAAGATAGGCCATTCAGGAAGTCATGCCTCCCGGCAGCCGGTTTTATAAGGGCGAAGGTTAACGGTGTTGGACGCTAGAGATCGCAGCCCTAAAATCATTGCGGGCGATTTCAACGCGTGGGCCCTGGAGTGGGGAAGCCGATCGACGAACACCGGAGGTCAAATTCTGCTGGAGTCTTTTGCAGAGCTGGAGATCGTGTTCGCCAACGTTGGATGCGTGCCCACCTTTCGAGGTAGAGGGTCGGGTTCGATTGTTGACCTGATATTTGTTAACACTTCACTGGTGAGGGAGATGGCTTGGCAAGTGAGTGAGCACTACACCCACAGTGACCACCAGGCCATCTTCCTCCGCATTAAAAACCTAGGAAGCAATCAAGGACGCTCTGGAGATAGGTCTATCGGAGCTTTCGATGAGGAGACTTTTCTGCCGGCATTGGAGGGAGCCCATGATCCAGATGGAACAGTGGTGGAAAGGTTCACACAGCTGTCTCAGCGTATAACCGAAGCATGCGACGCTACGATGTCACGGCGAGGTTTGCACCACGGTAGGAGGCCAAACTACTGGTGGAACAAGGAGATCGCTGCCTTGAGATGCTCTTGTCTCTTAGCGAGGAGATTTTCCCACAGGACAAGAGGAAGGCCGGAGCACCAGGAGCGTGAGGAGGAATACAGGGATCTGCGAAGCAACCTTAAGAAGGCCATACGCAGAAGCAAGCGGGAATGCTACCAGAAGCTCTGCATGGAGGCATCGTATTCCGTGGGGTACAGCCTACCAAGTTGTAATGAACAAGATCCGCGGCCAAAAATCACCTCAAGTGACATGCCCACGGCTCTTGTTGCAAATAATTACAACTCTTTTCCCGCAATAGGAGCAGGATGAAAGTGAACCCCAACTGGCAGCTCAGCAGGACGTCTTCGCGATCCCTCGTGTTACGAGTATGGAGCTGGTGTTGCTACCGAAGCCCCAAAAACCGCGTGCCCTCTTCATATCGCCCTATTTGTCTCTTAGACACCATGGGAAAGATGTTGGAGAGGGTAATATACAGCAGGCTGCTCCCGTTCATCGGGCTTGCGGGTGGTCTTTCAGAACGGCAATATGGGTTTCGGCGAGCCCGTTCTACGTTCGATGCAGTAGCAAAGGTCGTGGAATTGGCTCGAAATGCAATGGCCATGGGCAAATGCTGTGCTCTGGTGACGCTGGACGTCAAAAATACTTTTAACTTAGCCAACTGGGGCTGGATTAAAGACGCTTTCGCCAAACTGGGTGTTGCTAGTCACTTGGCTCGGCTAATCGAGAGTTACCTTTCGGACAGACTTCTCTGGTACGAGACGGACGATGGGCGGAAGGAGTACATTGTGGCAGCAGGTGTGCCTCAAGGTTCTGTATTGGGACCACTGCTGTGAAACATAATGTACGACGAAGTGCTTGGCCTACGCGTGCTGGAAGAGGCAACGCTGATTGGTTTTGCGGACGACCTGGCGGTAGTTGCAATTGCAAAGCATCCCGAGGATGTGGAGCTTTATGCAAATGAAGCCATCCATGCCATCAAGTCATGGTTACGAATGGCCAAGCTAGACCTGGTGGACGAAAAGGCGGAGGCGGTCCTCATTGCCAACCGCAAGAAGAACAACACGGTTAATATCCGAGTTGGTAATCGTGAAGTCGTCTCAAAATCAATTGTCAAATATCTGGGGGTGATGATCGATGCCAAGCTGAGTTTCAAGGGACACTTGGATTATGCGCGGGAGAAGACAGCAAATGCCCGCTCATCCCTTGCAAGGATGATGCCTAACGTGGGAGAGCCGAAGTATAGTCGCAGGCTACTCATCGCGGGAGTGGTGAAGTCGATCCTGTTATACGTGGCCCCTGTCTGGGCGGGAGCGTTGACCACGCTGTAAACCGGAGGAAGATAAGTTCGGCATACCGGCCTATTGCGCTAAGGGTGTGCAACGCTTTTAGGACGGCGTCGACGGAGGCAGTGTGTGTCATCGCGGGAATGATCCCTATAGATCTTCTAGCAAGCGAGGCACATTGGCTCTACGAAAAACGGAAGGCAAATCCAGGCGAGGTGAATGCGGATTTCCGAGAAGCCATCAGGAGAGAATTGTGTGGCAAGTGGCAACAACGGTAGGATAACTCCGACAAGGGTCGGAGCACCCACACATTGATCCCGTATATCGAGAAATGGGTCGACCTAAAGCACGAAGAATTAAATTACCACCTGACACAGTTCCTTACGGGACACGTTGGCTATAGGAAGCATTTGCATCGCTTCGAGTTGGACGAGTTTCCCAACTGTCCTGAATGCAGTGCTACACCCGAGGACCCGGAGCACGTTATGTTCCATTGTCCCAGATTTCTGCAACAGAAAAGGAGATTGAACAGCATCTTGGTGGCGGACATCGAGCCTTCCAAGTGGCGCTGAAGTCTGAGGAAAGCTGGATGGCGGTAAATGAGGCAGTGCAGACAAAACTCCTGAAGTTGAATCGAGCTCGGACGGCGGCGCGACGAAGATGCGACATGGACGTGCTAGTGTGGCGAACCAGAGCCTCCCCCGCAAAGTAATACTTCTTGGTGGTCCCGCGGGAAGCGGCGGAAGAGTGGGGGTGATTTTAGTGGGTGCGAATCCTACACACTGCTGCAACCTGGCGCAACAGGGTCTTTCTAAGATTTCCACCTCCATCCATAAAAAAAAATCACTTCAGAAAGCTTCAAACTCACTTCATTAATGGAGATACTACGCTATAAATAAGTGCCCAACAAACATTCAAAGAATAAACATTCTCAATTACCTTCAGCAAAATATGCAGTAATTTGTCGATATCAAGCCATCCATATGATCCGGTTTGGTTGCCGCGTTCCTCTGATTGCATCATATTGGCCAGGCGACTTTCCCCTGAACGCGACAAACCAGTGAGGCATGCTTTGGCAAAATTGCAAGCAATCATTTGCATGTTTCCGCGTAAGACTGGATCCGAATGATTGCTGTACAAAAAAATATCATGGATGAACTGACGCTTTCCGTCGTGATAATGCTCTTGGCCTTTGTGAAACCCGCTTTGATGGTAGTGTAATTGAATGCAGTCCGGTGGTGTTGTTGATGCCGGGTTTACCATATCCGTTTTCGCAGAGAACCAATCCGGAGTGTTGATATCCATCTTATTTTCATCCAGCTTTTTGTGCTCCGCTGGATGCAATTCTTTTTGCTCCCTTGCTTCTGTCTCTATGTCCTGATTCGCTTCCGTATCAAATAATAGTGACTTTTTTAGTGGAGACGCACATCCCATACTCGCTGATTGGATTTTTTGCATTCGATGCGACCAAGGGTGTTGTTTCATATTTGCATCAGTGTGTGACTTGGATTCTATTATTTCAGATTTTGATAGAATTTGTTCGAGTTGCTGATTCAATTTCGATCTCGAATCATTTTTCTTGTTGTTCCCATCGCAGCCCAATTCTTTTGCCATTAGCGTATTTTTCAAGGGAGCTAGAAGCGCCTGATCTGCACTTTTACTCAGCACTGAATCAAACAAATAAGGATTAGTGCATTCTCCAAAGTGGTCGTCTTTAATTTCCAGTAGATTCTCCTCTGGCGGATTTTCTGCTTCCAGTTTTTCACTCAACAAATCTTCCGTTGGTAATGCTGAATAAAAGTCGCTGGCTGAATTGCTACCACTGCTATTCTCATTGCTCGTATCAGGTGACACGTCGGAAGGACTAGCCTCTTCTCTATCTAATTCGAGTGGTAAATGGAGCACTTCAGGTTTCAATTCTATGCAACTCGCTAAAACAGCCAAGGAAAGACTTTTGATAGAAACCCGAACTACTGTGTCTGAAAGCAAGCCACCTGATACTCCACTTAAAAGGAACTTCGACGCTATTAAACGAACAGTATAATGAATAATATTTTGCTCATAGATTTTTCCTATCTTAAGATGTAGATTGGCAGCGTCATCAAAGACATTTGAGCTCCCGACATCGCTGTAGTCTCCTTTACGAGGACTTTGAGGAAACTCACGGCGGTCACCTTGATATTGAGAATTAGCTTTTGTTGATGTCGCCAAGGTTATTTCATTTCCACGAATCTCTTGCGAAGATGTTTGTGGCTCTTGGTCGACCAAAGAGGCTTCCACAACCTCATACCACACCGCTCTATCGGATTTTCCTTCAATCTCAGAATCATTGCCTGCAGCCAGCATTAAATCTTGTTCATTTCTACTTTGCTGTGAGACGTGACTGCCCAGAGATATATGGCTGTTTATAGACTCTAGGGAAATCGCATCGTCTTCTAAAGTAAGTGTTGCCATTCCTAAATTGCCCAGACCACCCCCGCTACTCGTTACTAATGTCATCGGTACTGTTGATGTATATTTCATAGTTGGTTGGGATTTAGATTCCATTCCTCCTGTGTCGCTAGTTTGTTTTGCCTTTAGTCGTGATGCACTTGATGATGATGATGGGGAAGACGAAGGATGTTCTGTTGATGCGGCTGCTGATGTCTTTGTTGATGGTCGAAACAGTTTCGTCATGGTTTCTATAAATCAAAACGAAAAAGAAGCTGATGCAGTATTCAAGCGAAAGAGATACTTATAAGGTTCCTTTTATGCCCTTTATTACGCAACCATTCAAATGGAAAGAGAGTGGCTTTGGTTCAAAGGAGAATGAGGCAAACCAACTATACTCAACGTATAAACGGAGAATAAACCTCTTATCGTAAATATGGTTAGTTCCAGTTGTGTTTGCTTTGCATTACGAATATTTTCCAAGCATTTGAGTTCCGTCAACACTAAGAATAATCAAGAAGAATAATGTTGGTGGAAAGTGAGGAGTGCTCCTCTTTTTAGAAAAAAGATGAATGCAATAATCGATAGTTGTTTAAAGTGGTAAATGATAACCAAAGTAAATCACTTAATAATTTGAAAAATTATTTGTCCTTACTTTGCAGTGGCGGCCTAGTCTGATTATGCTTCAGGTTAAGGTTGGATAATTCGGCAAGTTCTCACACTACCTCCTCGTGGTGGCCGCTAGAAACCGGCTTCGGACGGGTCAAGAGTGTATAGGGCCGGGCTGCGAGTAAGCTCATCCAACTGGCGAGGATCTGCTTGTCTGTTGGCCATTTGTTAGGGGCAAGTAGATGTGGCGGGGGATGGGCCGAAACAACAGCTCTGGGAATGTCCTCCCTGCACTGAAGAAGGTGCTAATAGGATCCCAAGCCAAGGTAGAACAGCATACACCGAGGGCTGCGTGGCCAATGGGGAGCTTTGTCTTTAGAATGCAAACTCTGAATTCCTTGGGCACCTTCAGTTTCAAATAAAACCCTTACCCTGGTGGCTGAGCTACCCAGGGTGGACCCCCTTCTCGAACTACTCGTGGAATCAAAACATGGACTCAATTTTAAAAATAAAAAAAAAACCGACGATAGAAGAAGAGGGAGTGATGCCAGACGCATCATCGGAAGACGAGCTGTTGGCATCCAGCTACGAGACAGTAGCCGTCGAGAGCAGCACACTCGGTGCCAGCCGTAGCACCGCTGTGCTGAAACCAACCCCAGGGACCTCCAGGAGCAAAGCGGCAGACGAACTAATGGTTTCCAACCTGGAATCCACTGCCGTCAAACTGGGTGTAGCGAGTACCAGACATAATACTCCTAACCCGAAATCCTCGACGTCGGGGGATACCTCAAAAGTGAAAACCGGTTGCCGAAAACCGACTAAGAAACGAAGGTCCACTGATCTCCTGCTCAAGAGCCAGTACCAGAAGGCTATGCATCTTCTCAGCAACATTGCTAAGAATAAGGAGGCCGGTACTGTCGACGAGCGGGATGAAAAAAGACCTCGCTAAATACCAGGCGACTGTTGAGGAATACAACAGCAAACGCCTGGCAGACGAGCAGAAGAAACCCATCGCTCTGAAACGAGGTCGATCACAAGCGGAGCAGAGTGGGTAAGAACCCAGACGCTAAGCAATATCTGAAGAAAAGTACGCAGCAACAGTCAGCCGACGGGCCACGAACTGCGAAAGCCTTCAGCGACGTGGCCAAGAGCCACTTACGTGTGGCACTGGCGGATGGTAATTCCGCTACCGATAAACTAGCGCCGAAGGTGTGGATCAGTGTTGAGACCAAGCTGTCGGAGATGATCATTGAGCATCTCCTGGACACCCAAGGCAAACACACGGGATTCATCCGCTGTTTTGATTCCTCTCAGGTGATCCATGGGTTCCACGTTATAGCTTGCGAGGACCAATTCTCTAGGGATTTTCTCGGTCCGTGCGTCGATACGATCAGCGATGCTTGGAAGGGCGTAAAGCTCAATGTCATCCTTTACGACGAGATTCCCAGGAGACCGAACGCTCGCATCTGGTTGCCGAAGATCCGCATGGATAAGGGCAAGCTCGTCCAACCCGTGCACCTTCAAAACCCCAGGATTCCCATGGACGATTGGGTTATTATCAAGGAGGGACCCCAGACAAACAGCCAAGCTTTTCTACTCCGTATAAATGAAGACTGTCTGGAGGCACTGGAAAACGTCGATTATAAAGTGCGGTTCGGAGTCAGAAACGCAAAGGTAAAAGTGTTCCGCTCAGGAAAACCGGACTACGCCCTGAATCTAATCGACCCCGCCGTTGGAGGAGGTTAGGATCGACGGGAACTGACGAGCCCCCCATGCAAGTATATCATGCTGAAGGTAACACTGGCAAATCTGTTGCACTCAAAGTGCGCCTCGGCTAACCTCTCCTGTGCTATGAAGTAAATTATAGTACTTGCTTTGGAACTCATTGATGGTTCGGTTGCCTCCGACCCAAGGCGGAAGACATCGACATCGCATTAATACAGGAGCCTTGGGTCGGAGGCAACCGAACCATCAATGAGTTCCAAAGCAAGTACTATAATTTACTTCATAGCACAGGAGACGCTGATCAGGATAGACCTAGAGCATGTATCCTCGTGAAGATGACTCTGCATGCTTTTCTGTGTCCGGACCTGAGTTCCAGCGATCTAGTCGTTGTCAAACTGAGACAGGCATGGGCAGAGAACGTGAATATTTCCTCGGCTTACATGACCTACGACTGATCAACTTCGTCAGAAGAACTACAACATTTAATGACCAGCACAGCAACAAAGAAAGCCAACCTGTTGATAGGCTGCGACGCCAATGCAAGGAGAAAGGTGCGTCACTTTTTGGTTTTATTTTGAATACAAATCTACCGACGTGTAACAGGGGCAGTACATCAACCTTCCAGCTTCGGAGAACTGTAATGGTTGGGAGGAGGTCCTTGATATCGCCATAATAACTGACAAAGGGATTCTTAGGGTAGAGAACTGGAGAGTGTCTGACCGGAAATCCTTCACAGATAATAGTTGGATACTTTTCAGTCTGGATCTCGCCGCAGAGGTCTCCAAACCCTTCAAAGACACTAGGAGGATTGGCTGGAGGAAGTTTGGTCAAATAATTAAGAACAAACTCTCCGGTGTACAAATTTGCAAGATTAGCACGACAGACAAACTGGAGTCAAAGGGGGCTCTGGAAAAGGCATTCGATAACGCCTTTAAAATCTCGTGTCTTGTTAAATACACCAAGAAAACACTGCCACCATGGTGGAATGAAGGTCTCTCCAGCCTCAGGAAACTGACCAGGGAAATCTTTAACATCTGCTACTGACATAAACATTGGCACCCATACAAGGACTGCATGAAGAAGTACAAGTCAGCCATCAAGACCGCCAAGAGGTGACCTTAGACAAGACTTTAACTCAGCACACCTACATATTATACATAGGTATAGTGATAATGAAAACCATGGCCCGGTCTTTTGTTCACTGGGGGAGAATAGATCCAGAAATTATATGGCCAATGCCCATGTGTCACTGAAATTTAAGAAACACCACTGGTAATACCCTCGTGGTGCCTGGAAGGGAATGAACACCGAACACCACTCACGCGAATAGATGTCGTCCAATGGGGAATCCAGGAACGAAAATTGTGGAGAAACAACAATTGACGCTTGAACGTTTCATTTGAAAATAAGTAGCCAGTTTACTGCCTGTCTGGAAACACATGCCCAAATGAATCCACAGAGCTATCACTGAACGCCCTGTGACCTCTGTTATTCAATACGCTACACCTGGGGGATAACCTAAAGGTGTATCAATCAAATGCGGGATCCAGTAGAGGAGACTGAAGAAAAAGAGCTGCACCCCCTTTGTCCGAGAATATCCATTGATGATGAAAAACGATAATCCTTAATATTGAGCAAGATTCTACAAAACTTATCAAGCACTTCCCAATTACAATGAGGACCAGAGAATTCCGATCGGATCATCAGTAGTAGCGCTTGCCTAGAGTAGAACCCCTTGTCAGAGGTCCTACTAAGACCGCGACGGATAACCAAACTCGAAATTCCCAAAAAATTCCATTGCAACTAAAAAGAGGCACTGCCCTGCTCCTTGAGATCCTAAAGACACGGTGACAATCCTTGAGGACTCGCTACCACCCGAAGTATTTCTCTCCGAGCAAGTTTGAACAAGGTGAACGCAATCGATCGCAGATGTGTTTCGGCATAACTTAGATAATGACGCCCTTTCTAATCAACGCATCAACGAATGCCTTATATTCAGGATTTACCGTAGCGTCAATCGCCCAATCACTCTCTATGCTATTGCTAGGCCGCCACCAAAGATACTTTACGAATATATGGAGGAAGATTTTGTACTGATCAGCGTCGCATCTCACTATAATCAAATTAGATGCATCATCGAGATGTTGTTAACAAAGCACGTTCGATGATTCACTTCTGTCATGTAGGAGAACTACTTCAGTATTAACAAATATGAAAGTTTCCCCTTTTTAGGTAGGCAACAGTTCCAAACAAAGCCTCGTTAGCCAACGGTCAAAATAAATATAAAATTTTCCTAAAACCAAAACCTCGAAATTGGTGACAAAGCTAATCCATAGTATCTCTAATAGTAGGCTGGAAATGGATGGTGGTTTGATGGGTTCGGTGTATGGTGATTAGTAGAAGGCAACACTGGACGCACTGTTGGATGATAGTTACCTTGGTGATATGCTCCAAAGCTACGAGCCGACATCATATGCCGATTTTGAGTTGAGTCGCCCAACAAGCGGCTCTGGTGCGTCCCCAAAAGACGGTTATTTTGCTCCATCAGCAAATGGGCCGTAGGATGTTGATCAGGGCAGACCTAGAACATGTATTACCACAAGGAAGAGTCTGCACGCTTTTCTGTGTCCGGACCTGATTCCAGCAACCTAGTCGTGGTCAAACTGGAGCAGGCGGGGGCAGAGAATGTGTATATTTCCTTGGCTTACATGGCTTACGACCGATCAGCTCCGTCAGAAGAACTACAACATCTGACGGACACCATAGCAACAAAGAATGCCAACCTGTCATTAGGCTGCGAGGCCAATGCAAGGCATACGCTTTGGGGCAGCTCAGAAATCAACGAGAGAGGTAACTCATTCTTTTATTTTATTATTACTTCAAACCTATCGGTGTGTAACCTTCCATTTCCCCATCTCGGAGAACTGACGGTTGGAAGAAGGTCCTTGATATCATCTTAATAACTGACAATGGGATTCTTAGGGTGGAGGACTAAAGAGTGTCTGACCAGAGATTCTTCTCAGATCACAGTTGAAATTTTTTCAGTCTAGATCTCGCCGCAGGGGTCTCCAAACCATTCAGAGATCCCAGGAGGATCGACTGGAGAAAGTTTGGTCAAGTAACTAAGAACAAATTCTCCGGTGCGCAAATTGGTAAGATTGGCACGACAGGCGAACTGGAATCAAAGGTCGGGGCTTTGGAAAAGGCATTCGGTACCGCCTTTAAAGGATGCATTTTCAACGATTTAAACGACTCAACATTTTTTACATTTAATGAAGGTTTGAAAGAAGATAAAACAGATTTTGCTTTATTACATTTGGAAAAAGTATTATAATTGAAAGACACTTTTTAGAAAGTAGGAAATCACAAAAACAAACTAAAATGACGGATTTTTTTGTTAAAATCAAACTAAAATCATCTGAGCCATGTTGTTGAGTAAATTACGGAGAATGTATAATTTTTGTTTTACTCATTTACCTTACTCTTTTCTGTCATAAATAAATATAAAAGTTTCTTGGAGTATTCATCTGGTGTATGCATATAGCGACCTACCGAATTTCACCGGTCCCTTCGAGGTCGTTATAAAAGATATATACTGTATTTAAATCAAAAGCATTTAAGGTCTATTAAATTAATAAAATTAAGTCGTTGTAAAGAAATGATAAGGCTATATTGGATAAAAGAGTGAGAAGGTGGAGCAAGGGCTGACAGGTGCACCGAAAAATTGAATATAATTCCAATTGGTTCCTTTGATGTTTCAGCTGATGGTGTTCATTGTTCAATATGGTGAACCAAAACGGCGACAAAAGAAATGAAATGAAAACCCAATTTCATATTACCACCAACAGGATGCAAATATCAAACCTGAAAAAGATAGAAATCAAAGGAAACGAACGAAAAGGGGAGTCCATCTACACATTGTGGAAAAGGCAAGAATTTCAAAAGTAATCCGAACCTACGAAAAGTGCCTGGAATATATCCATGCTAGGTGTGTTGCAGGCAAGTATACAAAAAATAAGAATAACAGTGAGGAAGCAGTCCACGAAGTTGCTACAGGTTTGAGTCCAAATGCATGCACATACTACATCCACATTGGTAGGGTAGGGGGAAGTTCAATAATGCGCACTCAAAGAAATCGAAACCGATAAGATCTAAGAGAAATACTTCGGTGAAAAGTTTAATAGAATTAATTTTGGGGAAAGGATGCAGAATAAATTCAAATATTCTGAATTACGATTGAAATTTTGACTGCATCGTTCACTTAAATGAGAAATCGAAAATTACCCCAGACATTGGATGGAAGTTGGTTTGAACAAAGCATAGTAAGAGAGGTGACACAAGTTAATTAATTCAGACATAGATCCAATGTCATCAAATTCTAACCAGAATGACATTGAACTTAGCATAACATCAACTTGTTTACTACGGATGGGCATTCTCTAGAAATAGCACAGAAAATGTGAAGTCGGCTTCACGGTTTCGTACCAGGGCAGAGGCAACTCGTCAGATACTGCCTCGCTTCTGAACCCCCGTCCATGGACCAAAAAAGAGGGAGTAGGTTGCTTCCGATTTGATCCGGTTTGGGAGAAGGAAGCTAGGATTACCGCTGTAGATGGGAGGGTTTTAAAAATTGAGATGAGGAGTAGTTGCCGGTATAGAAGACTACTCTATCGTCGGGGTCAAAAAGGAGGTTTCGGGGAGAGATAAGAGGATTCGAGGGAACAGATGAGTTCATAGACGATCTCGATCTGGATGGCCTGGGAGATAAGAGAGTTAGGATAGGTTAGACATTTAGTGAGGGAATGGGGGGGGGGAGGCAGAACGGGCTAGAACGGCGCCGATGCGAATCGTTTAGCAGGTGTCGTAGAAAATCTGATTGGAGATGTATTTGGAGCGGTCTTCGTTTTTGTAGGTTGGGGCAGTGGCGTAGGATTCTGCGCTCTTAGAGTTGGAATCGTTCAATTTGGGTAACGCAGCTGTCAGACCAGAAAATGAAGAGGGGACGGATAAGCTGTTTGTGGCAAAACAGCTTGACTTTCGGAGGTGTAGGGGTGTGGTATTTCAGGGTTGGGTAAAGGGATTTGAAGGGACCAGTTGCACGGCTTAGTGCCTTCGTGATATGTGGGATTGGTATAGGCGGGAATTTATAGTTATCTCAAGGTAGGTGACTTCATTTACGGTTGTGATTGGGATGTTGCGAATTTTGAAAGATAGGGTTGATATCACCTTATTTTAGACGTCATCTTGTGTTACTCCAGATCGGATTGGGTTTCGCTGTGGGGCTGGTTTGGGTAGGTCTGCGGTGAACAGGGAAAAGAGGGTAACTGAGAGAACTGATCCTTGAGGGATGCCAGCCGGACTTGAGTAGAGCGAAGAAAGATGCTGTTGGAGTGTGACTTGGGATTTCCACCCGTCAAGAAAGCAAAGAATTAACTTGCAGATGTGCGGATGGAAGTAACAGAAATATGACAGAAAAAGATGTTTCCACGAAAATGCTGAGGAACCGCCATTTTGTTTTGACCTGCCTGGTAAAATTTTTCGTTCTCAACAGTATGTTTGTCCTTAAGGGGAGATATATAATTAAAACTTTCCAGAAATTCATTTTTTCCAAGTTTTTTAATCGATAGAATATTTCCTCAAAATTTCAAAGCGAAATTCGAAAAATTATAAAAGTTACAGTCCTGTGAACACTGCGCGTCAATGCTCGAATTTAGACCGCTCCGCTCTCTCTGTAGAAAACGCAGAGAAACAGGTATAAGAAGAAGTTTCTTTGTAATTTCACTAATCGGATTCTGAAAGCAGACATAGAATAGAGAGAGAGGGGGTGTACGTTATAGTGTAGCTACAACCGAAGTCAATAGAACTTTTCAATCAGATAAGTTTCGCCGGTTGAGTTTCTCTGCTTATCGGATTTCTTCATGAGTCAAGTTTGTCGGTTAGTGAAATTTTTGCATTGTGAGCAACGCAGAAACGTGAAAATGTCTACGTATCAAAAAAGGTGATAGGGCAATTCCGTCTCGATCATCAAGGGCACGAAAAAGAAAAGGACCGCGGAGAGTACAAATCGAGGCCTAGGATTTAAACTAGTTTTAACGTGCCGCTACTGTCGCCACGAAATAAATTCAGGTCCGCCTATAAACACTGGCTACGAAGTAAATCGTAGAATAGTGTTTGTTATGCACATGCTAGGTATTGGCATGGACGGATTAAACTTATTTTGCGGTTTAATGGATTTGTGCGAAGACCCCAGCGAAAGCACATACAACAACAATGTTCGGCATATTTACGAAAGCACAAAATTTGGATGGTGTTCGAAAAAAGCTGTTTTAGGGAAAAAAATGAAAATGAAACGTGGTTTCAAATCGCTATATGGTGTAATGACGCTTATAGGCTATTACTCTGGAAAAGTAATTGGTTTGCGTGTAAAAAGCAGTTACTGCTAAGCGTGTACGTCTTGGAAAAAAAGGTACCTTCCCAAGAATATGATGAACGACTTGAAAATCACACAGAAGAGTGCATGAGAAATCAAGCAGGTAAGATGGAAGTTCAGTGTGAAATATGGCAATTTCATCGGAGACGCTGATTCAAAAACTTTCAAGACCATATTAGATGTTAACCCATATGACGAAAAATTTCCAGTTGTAAAAAGTGAGTGCATTAGTCAGGTGGCAAAAGGGATGGGTACTCGGCTCCGAAATGTCAAAAACCAACAGAAACTTGGTGGCAGGTTAAGTAACGGGATGCGCTAATTAAAAAAATATCTACATATTTCGCACTAGCTATCAGAAGAAATATTAATAGTGTAGAAGAAATGAAAAAGACATCTTGGCCACTTACTACCATCGGAGGTAAACCGACGAAAATGCGCGGCATGAATATTGCCCTACTGGAGCCGACAGCTGGTGTAGATCGAAAGAAGCCGAATCTGTAGGAGCCAATAAAGAGCTACTGCAGCACCCTCCACCACTGCACCCCGACGTCGAAAGGTGCGTTCTTCCCACTTATGAAGATTTGACGAAAAATAATTTGTTGGAAAGGTGCTTGGGTGGTCACATGCAAAATAGAAACGAGAGCTTCAAGTCAACCATTTAGCGTCTTGCTCCGAAGCACCTTAAAATAGTTGAGATAGCAGTCTTTTTGGCTGCTGGAATGTTCAACGAAGGCTATTCATCGATCTTAAGAGTTATGGATGATTTGCAGTTCCAAATTGGGACAACGTGCAAAAACTACGCTGAAAAAAGGACCAGGAGCGAAAACAACGGCAGGAGCAGCGCACCCTTTCTGGAACTAAAGAGACTCGAATTGCTAGGAAAAAACCCTTGATGGCGCAAAATGAGTTCTATGAGGAACAGGAGGGGTTATCATATGGGCCTGGTATAGCTGTTTAATCCGTAAGTAATTTGAATCATTTGTTTTCATGTGTCAAAACTTTAAGTGCATTTGTCTCAAAACATTTTCGAAATCGGTGTACACTTGAAACTTTTTACACATCTAAACAATACCGCTTCTATATAACATTAATTGTTTTTTGATAAACGCGACAAAAAGCTTTAAATTAACAAACAGTCATGCAAATTTAACGTACCAGGTTGTTCAATAAGTTTTGCGGTTCGATGAGAAAAACACAATTTTATGGGTTGAAATACACTTTACTGTTCGGTGTAGTCTCAGTGAACATCAATACACTTCTTTCAACGAGATTCCAATTTATGAATTCCATCCCTGAAGTGAGAATCTGGAAGGGCTGAAAAATACGTTTCCACGGCTGTTATGTTTGATGAAAAACGCTTTCCACGCATGAATTTTTAGGACTGGAAACATATGGTAGTCGTTAGAGGTGAATACGGTGAATGGTCCAACAATTCGAACTTGAATCCATGGATTTTAGCCATTGTCAAAATGTTCTTGTGACGGTGCATTGTCCTGATGAAAAAGAATTTTTTTTTCTGCAAACCTGATCTTTCACGATTTTTTTCTTTTCAGCTGGTCTAAAACATTACATTAATATTCAGAATTTGTTGTTTTACCAGTTTGCAAGTAATTCACAAACAAAATTCCTTTCTAATCCCAAAAAACTGATGCTAACACCTCCTTGGCCGATTTCTGGACACGAACTCGTTTAGGAGCCTAAGAACCAGATTTACTCCACTCTTTGTCTATTGTTTTGATTCAGAATCATGGTGGTAAACCCAAGTCTCATCCATAGTGATGAGTCGACAAAAGCCACTTTAACCCTTCGAAAACGCTCTACATGCTGCTGACAAAGTCGCATTCGAATGTGGTTTTGTTCCGTTGTTAGCAAATGCGGCACCCATTATGCACACAGCTTTCTGAAATCCAATACTTCAGTCAAAATATTGCTTACACTGCCTAATGAGATGCCTAGAGCTTCTACTAAATTTATTTCAGTCACTCGACGAATTTTCAATACGATATCCTGCATTTTTTCTACGATTTCTGATGTTGTTACTGTTTTCGAACGTCGCAAGACCACATCTAAATTCGGCAACCAGCTTTATACTGTACTAATTGAAGGCAGAGTCCTTATACACTCTCAACATTCGTTCATAAATTTCCTTCCCGTTTAAATCTTCTAAAAGTAAAAATTCAATCACTGCATGATACTTGATTTATTCTAAACTACTGTGACACGTCGATATTAAATGGCTTGTGAACAAAGAATGAATTGAGAGATTGAAATGAAACTTCAGATACGTTCATATGAAGAGTGTACCAACATAACAAAAAGCAAGTCGGGAAACCGGAAGCTAGACGCTTCAGGTATGAAAGGTTTTGTGTATTTCTTTTATAAAGAGATTTGGGTGTGCATTTGTCCCATTAACATGTAGCACGTAAAATATGCATATATTATGTGAAAATATCCACTTTCAAGTGATATTGACATTCATAGTCTCGAATTTGCAGAGAAGCGACAGCTTTGACCTAGTTTTATTTTGTTAGTAATAGTGCGATTTTCACCAAATTTGGCAGGGTTATGCTCTATGCTGTAGCCTATGTTGTTGGAAAATTCTTCTAGGGTGAATTTAAGGGGGGTTTCCTGTCAATTACTAAAAAATTATAGTAATGTACTATTATTAACTTTATTTGAACAGGTATCGGTATGGAGGGTATTTCGGAGCCTAGGCACCATATAGTGACAGCCCCCTGATTTTTTTTCAGATTTTTCGGTTGGGTAGTTTCTGAGAATGGGTTCGTTAAAGAAATGACCACTTTCAACCCCCCGCACCCCCCACCTTTTCAATAAATGTCAAAACTAAGACTGGCTTCGAAAAGTACTAATCGAGACCTTTAATTTGATACCCCACATGACTATATTTGATGAAAAAAAAATGTGCACCCTCTCTTTGCATGTATGGGGACCCCCCCCCTTAAATTCGTCGTAAAAGGATGTAACTCACTATATGCGTGAGCGTTCGCAGTTCCCACCTTTCTACCAAATTTGGTGCCAATCGCTATAACCGTCTTCGAGAAAAATGCGTGTGACGGACAGACAGACAGACGGACAGACAAACAGACAGTAAACCGATTTTAATAAGGTTTTGTTTCACAAACAAAACCTTAAAAATAGGCTAGTAGCAACGCCCTCTTTTATTGAACCGCAAAACTTGTAAAATAAAATAGCTTTTTTTTTAATTGCACGCCATTTTTTGTTGTTGCATTTTTTTAAATTTTCGCCAATGTCAAATAGAAGCTGTATGTGTCTATAACAAAATGTCATGGTTTATTTTTTCCAAATGAATGTACACCGTTTTAAAACTGCTGCCGCAACAATGTGCCATAACTCCGCCATTTTGTTCTTATTCATATTACAAAAACTGCTTTTTCATAGTCTATAAGTTTGTATAGTTTCATAAGTGTGAAATATTAATTTCCTATTAAAAAAAAATTCTCAAAAATAAGCCTTTTTTTTGTCTAATTGTATATCCCCCCTTAAGATCGACTTTTTCTGGCTTGGTAAGTAGCCTTGCATGAAGATTATTGTTTGGAGAACAAAGAACGATAACTGACCTTTGATTCTTTAAATTTATCGAACTGTTTTGATTGTAACCCTTTCTTTCACAGCAGAAAATGGTTTCCCTGTCTCAAAAATTTCGCGTAGCCGTTATGCAAGCAAGAAATACTTTGAGTGGATTTTCAATAAGGGTCCCGGCCAGAAACAAAGAAACGATCAGAAGAAAATCCGCACCACCACCAAAACTTATGAAAAGGAAATAAAAGTTTCCCTTAAAGTGAAGTAAAACTCACAATTTGAAAAGATGAATTTCCCCCTTTACCAATAAATAGGCGTTTATAATAATCAAACGATTTTCAAAAGAGGACGAAATTTATGTGACCCGTACAAAGACAATAATTTTAGAAATATAATAAAAGTACTTTACTCACCAAATACCACTCTCTTTCACTTGTAAAGCCCGGGAAATGCACCTACCGTTAATTTTGTGGAATCCAACCATAAATTTAGTATACATTTTGGAAAAAAGAAAACACAATCATCCCCAACAACATTCATGCACTACACATCCCAGAAATATTTTAAAATCATTGAAAACCCTTCGTCGTTTAATCGATTATATCAATAATTCAGACCATCACTTATTTATACTCCCTTTTTCAAAGTGATTGAAAGCACACGACCAAACAAATCATTAGAGAAAAACCAATGCCAAGTAGGCATCTTAAGTACAAAAAACAAGCCTTTAACAAACTCACTAACCTGCATTAGAATGCGATAGTAAATTGTTGAAGAATGCTCCAATGGAATCAGCCGATTTAATGCTCTTAACGTCAGCCTTTTCCTCGTCCTTCTCCTTGTTTCTTTCACGACTCTTCCTGTCGCCACTCTCCTTGTTTTCTTTGTCCTCTTTCAGTTCGTAATCAATTCCATCATTTCCGATTCCGATTGTGATTTCCGATTCAAAGTCAATACTATTGAACGATTCATTATCAACGTCACTCAAAATTTGTGACTTGTCTTCACTGCTATGCAAGTAGCCTTCTTCCTGCGGTTCATTTATTTGAGGCACTGTCGTTATCGTTCCCGGCAATGCCGCCAACGTTGATGATGTAGATGTCGACGTCATTTTATTTGCATTAGCCAAGCTCCTAGAATCGCTGCCATCGTCAACATTGTCGACAACAACCTTACAGAACTTAGTCGGAGTCGAAGATTCTCCAATAGTCGTTGATTCATCATTGATTTTGATTTCATTTGTTGAAGACGACGAAACTGAATCCTGACCTGCATCCTCTACCATAATGTGGCCCGCATCTATTCCGGATACTCCACCAGTCAATTGTTCATCGGTTCCATCGCCGTCACCCCAGCCCTTCTTCCTTGATTTGAATGCATCTTTAATAGTTTCCGTACTTGATTTTCCTGATGCATGCCCTTGCTGTTGATTCAGACCCGCCCCATCTCCACAACCTTTATCCTTGTCTGCAATTGTCGAAGAAATCATTGTTGACGTTACCGATGCTGATGCCGATGCTGAGCACGTCATTTCCGCATGCCGCAATTGAAATATTTGATTTTTTAATGATTTCCTCTTTTTTAAGAAGTCATTCTGATGAATGCCATTGTTGATGCAGACCTCTTTCAGCTCGGGACTTAGCCCACTCAGAATTGCATTGATTACCTCTAATGAAGCGTTAATAATGGAGTGGTTACAATTATTCAAGAAATGTAGACATAAATCGTAGATTTCGATGATTTGCTTGCTCTCACATTCGGAAGAAGAGACAATTATTGGAAGCAGTAAACGAAGGAAGCCGAAAACTCCAACAACGGTGTTAACTGAGAGGTCGCCTTTCTGTAAATAGTCTAAAGATTTGGAAGATATTTCGATCTGTTAGTAAAAGCTATGCGAACTCAGATGCATTGTTCACCTAATGTTTTGGTTAAAATCTTCTTCGCCATGACTTCCTTGTTTCGGGAACCTTTCAGTAAATAGATGCAGCTTTGTGCTGAGCACCGTCTTTTAACAGCGCAATCAGATACAATATCTGAGAGGAAAATCTAAATATTCAAGAAGGGAAATTCGATTGAATTTATTCTACATATCGATTATATTTTCTCATATTTGGCAGAGTAAAGATGAATAGATGAGCGTAATTTCGTATTCATTGATTACAAAGGATATTCAATTCGTGACAGATTTGAAGTCACTGCTAGAAACCTTAACTAGCTTATTTACTTATTTAAGATATTTAAAGAATATACAAAATGAATTCATATTGGTCCAAGAAAGAGAAGATAGTGAAAAGCTCGTGCTGCGGTTAAAACTATAGTAAGAAGAAGAGTCTAACGGACCAGACTGTAATGCTTTGCAACCCCAATATAGCCTCGAAATCGGCGACTGGAAATACAATTCTAACCCCGTCAAGAACACTGCAAAAATCTCTGCGTTATGCATACTACATGGAGCTATCCGTTAGACTGGCAGAGAGTTTAAAAAAAAGTAGGCATATCGAAGGAGTTTTTGCCTAATTTTAAGTAAGGGAGATTAAAAGAGTGGGGACGAGTAGGATTATCTTCACAGTGAAAGTTAGGGAGAGAATATAAAGCCGTCGGAGGGTACGCACAAGTGTTGGATTAAGTTCAGATATGAGTGTCCGTCAAGAGAGTAGACCAATAGAACATTGCGAGTGGCATTTGCTAACAGACCATCAGCGAACCAGATTGTCTAAATTCGATCGTAGAAATACAGCCTTCTAAAGAACTATAGAGGAAAATAGCTTAAGGTAATCGGCGTAAGACAAGTAAGGGCAAATAAGGAGAGAAGGTTGCTAAAAACAGCCTTTGTCCCGTGCACAAGCGGGGTTGGCTCGTCGTGATCGGTTCCACCATTTGGCTCTACCGAATACCTGATCTGGGTGCAATCTCAAGGCTTTTAAATCCCCATTCAGCGTATCAAGCCACTGTTGTTTCGGTCTGCCTTTGGCCGTTTACTATCAACTTCGATGTTCAGACCAATCTTGGCAAGCGGATTCTCGTTAGCACGAATTGCGTGACCATACCATCGAAGACACCCCTCTCGCAATTTTTCCGCGATCAATACAACCCCATATCGACCGCGGATATCCTCATTTCAGATGTGATCAAAACGTGTCACGCCACTAGTCCAACGCAACATCTTCATCTCCATTACCGCAAGACGCCGTTCATTGTATTTTCTAGTCGGCCAACATTCAGAAACATAGAGAGTAACAGGATGGACGACATTGCTGTAAATTTCAGATTTGAGACGTTCGTTGATACGTTGATCACAAAGAACACCAGCTGTGGAATGCCACTTTATCCAGGTTACGTTAATGCGTGAAGCAATTTCATTTTTGTTATCATCTGCATAAAGCCATGTGTAGGGCGCTGGACGCTGCATGTCCCGTGTGACGGTGTCTTATAAATTTGCCAATTAGCAAGCGTTTTATCATCGATAAATTTGTGGTGGACGCGTTTCTTTTCACAGGCCTTAATTTCAACATCATCATTTCAAAGCCAAATATCTCAGTTGATATACCGCTTACCCAGCTTGGTAACCCCGAGGGTTGCAGGTTTATGGATCGTGTCTTTCATTTAGTTCTACGATTCTTCCACATTCGTAATGATCGGTAATTGTGTAATGCGCTGCGGGCCAGTACGTTCCTCACGCTGTTTTATCGGTGGCTTAATTCGCAGGATTGAAATCAATCAATCAAGGGAACGGCTTTGTAATAAGTGACGGTGGTAAAATGTCGGCGTCTTATGAGAATATAATCGATTTGCGTTTTACTCTTCCCACTATAAAATGTAAGAAAATGAGATAATCGTTTGATGAACTATGTATTCATAAGTACAAGGGCATGGGTGTCCGCAAAATCGATTATTCGCTCGCCATCCTCATTGTGCGCTCTAAACCCCTTTCCTCCACGGCACCTATTACCATCTACCTTTTCACCCACATGACCATTAAAGTCGCCGGCAATGATGATATAGTCGTCAGCAGGCATGTGACAAGTCTTCTCATCGAGAAGTTGCCAGAAGACATCTTTCTCGACATCAGATCGACCTGTCTGTGGTGCGTACGCGTAGAAGTGAATAGTGCGATCAGCTGATATAATGGTGAGCTTCATCAGCCGATCATCAAATCGTTTGACTTCTTTCATGGCACCACGAAAACCCTCTGAGATGGCAATGCCAACACCATATTGAGTGTGTGGGCTACCAAAATAGAAAAGTTCATAGCCATGTCGCAGTTTTTGGCACCAGACCATCGGGTGTCTTGCAGAGCGCAGATATCAATTAGCCTTTCTCGAAGGGGCCTTGCGAGTTCCTCGGTCTTTTCAGTTAGGGTACCAACATTTAGCGTGCAGATACCTATTTGCTTTGTTCGTTTTGTTCAGACGTCGGACGTTCATGCGTCAAGAACCCGTGCCCATTTCTCGACCGGACCGGGCCCGTCCTGCCGCATCGACTGAGATGGACGCCCTAGCATTTCTCCGAGGCTTGTGACTCAATCCGATCATCATGTTTGTAACGACATTGTATGCATTTTCGTGGTCGACTTGTCGCGGGACCTGTCACCAAGAAAGGTAGGATTTAACATCGTGGAATAAATCCAACTATACTCGATTTATCTCTTTCTATCAGCATTTTATTTGTGTTTTACTGAGGATAGTACAGCGTACTTTGCCTCAAACCCTCCTCCTTTACTTGGGCTTGGGACCAGCATACTATGTTAATAGCATAGTAGTGTGCCCAGAATAAATCCTTGTGGTACACCGAAGAAGAGAAAAAAGGCACGGGCTAAGCAACCATAAAAAAAACGCTGCAGGATCGATTAGAGGCGTGAGAGGCGAATCATATCACGAGTAACAGGAGAATTTTAAGTGAAACAAGTTTAGACAGAAGTAACGTCTGACAGAGTTAAAGGCCTTGAAAAATTCCGTGTAAATAAAAGTATACTTATACTTTAGCTTTAAGGTGGCTCAAGCAAGCCATTGACATATCTCGCAAATATTTTAGATTAGAGGGTGAGGACCGAAGTAGGATGATAATTCTGAGCGAGAGTATGATTCCCATTTTTGTATATAGGAATAATGAAAGCCTCTTTCTACAGAGAAGGACAATAGCAACTATGTTAAAAATTATGCAGAGAAGGAGTGAAATGTATTTGTTGGTTTTTTGTATTATAAAAAGAGGCCACCAGGATTCTGTCTAACACTGTTGTCAAGGCAGATAATTGAAGCCAATCAGCAGGCAAGTCTACAATTCCTCATGAAGTGGCGAAGGGCTGGGCGAGTTTGCGGATGTGAAACCAGAAGGGCTTCAAGTTTCTGCACGCTAATACGGCCTGACCGGCATAAGCCATACATTGCTTTCTAGACTTAATTATCAGTGAGTTATCCGAAGATCACAATGCTTCAAAGTGAACGAAATCAGTGTTTTCTCTGGAAGGCTTATATATTTTCCTTACCACAAGTTTCAAACGAAACGTTTTATGGAATTCCGTGGTGAGTCGGAATGATTAAAACGTAGGAATTTAGACAAGGCTGGGGCATAACAACAAAACAAGTTACGTAGAATGATATAAAGGGAGTCGAGAATCTCATTACATCTTAAGGAAGTGAAGATAAGATCCCAGTTGATAGTCGCCAAGCCCGAATTGACTCCTTCGAAATAACTGAACTTGACAGGCTTGCGTTTAACATGGTAATTAGGCGAAGTCAAGTATATGATGAAGGATATCTAGAGCAACGAAAGAAGGAGCTTAGGGAGATTAAAATCACCACAATAACAAAGGGAAAAAGGGAAAACTTATAGTTTGTACTAATTGAAATAAAAGTCGGAAACATTATCACTTTGCTTTATACAAATTTTTATTATTTGCAGAAATGCATATTTCGGCGGCTTCTTCAGTGCTACAGAATACGAAACCTTTTTTTTTCAATTTCCTCCTGTAGAATTTTGCTCGCACGACAAAACAGAAAATGTTTTTTACATCGCATTGATGATGCCGCAAAAACCGGTATCTGGTCTAGGCCTGGCTTAGTAAAGAGCTCTAGACACCCCGGTTTTGCGCCGAGGTTCACCAATTCAATATCTCTAAAAGCTGTCTGGCGTCCTGACCTACGCCATCGCTCCATGTCAGGCAGGGTCTGCCTCGTTTTCTTTTTCTTGTTTTCTACCATAGATATTACCCTTATAGACTTTTCGGGTGGGATCATCCTCATCCATACGGGTTAAGTGACCGGCCCACCGCAACCTATTGAGCCGGATTTTATCCACAACCTGATGGTATCGCTCATAGATTTTGTCGTTATGTAGGCCACGGAATTGTCCCTCCTCATGTAGACCAAAAATTCTTCGCAGGATTCTTCTCTTTTTTAGGGATATCGAATTGGTGAACCTCGGTGCAAAACCGGGACGTTTGGAGTTCCTTATTAAGGCAGGGCTAGACCGGATATCGGTTGTTGCCCCGTTGATGATGATAAACATTCTTCCCTCGAACGCGGGCGAAAGTTCGCAATTTTAATAGCTAAGAACCCAAGTTTCCGAGGAATACATGAGGACTGGCAAGATCATTGTCTTGTACAGTAAGAGATTTTACCCTATGGTAAGACGTTTCAAGTGGAACAGTTTTTGCAAGTTAAAACAGGCTCTGTTGACTGCCAACAACCGTGCGCGGATTTCATCATCGAAGCTGTTATCGGTTGTGGTTTTCAACCTTAGAATTCTTCCCGTCTGACCAGTGCGGTTTGATGTTGTTGGTTGATTGGTTTTTGGTGCTGACGTTGCCACCATATACTTTGTCTTGCCTGTATTGATGTGCAGCCCAAGATCTCGCGCCACCTGCTCGATCTGGAACAGGCAAATTCAAGATGGAAACTTTAAATTAATCCACGTGATTGGCATTGATAGATGCGAACAATTACTGCAACATCTTGAGCCATTGCTCAATATCCCAACAACTCGACATCATCCTTTCAGTCCATATTTATCTCGCCAGCCTCAACAGATTTAGAACCTTATTCAAAATTTAAAACCGAGAAGAATCGGACGTTCATTAAATTTTCTTGGCGCCACATGGAAGTGGATTGCTGGCAATCCCGGACACGTGTCGATGACAGAAACAAGTCGGAATACCAGAAGATGACGCTTCGAGTATAAAGGTTTTGTGTTCATCTTATACGGGCATTTTTCCATTCGTATATGGTTAAAACCCCAAAATATTTCTTTTTTTTTCAAACTACAAGATATTCGTACATATTGCAAACGTAGATATTATGTTCAACCTAAACATACAAACATTTCCTATTACTGAATACTATACTTATATATGCACGTATATACATTGACCGTGCACATATACAATGTACAAATATATATATCTGAATTAGGCACTATCTCAAAGCTTCATTAGCAGATGCATATAAATACAAAAAAGAGGGAGTAAGTTGCTCCCATTTGGTCCGGTCCGATATCAAATGGATGCGGACTAAGGACCCCGCAATCCTGAAAAAAATATGTTCAGCGCTGATCACGCCTTGGACGAAAGTAAGGGCGGATTTACGCTCAATATAATTCGCAGTTATGTCGTGTTCTGCGAATTATATAAAGGAGCACTTAAAATCTGCAAGCTGCTTCGGTCACGCTGCTCCCAGAGCAGAGCTGAGGCAGTATCTGACGATTTGCCTCTGCTTTTGTAAGAAACATTATGATGACAGCACTGCCTTAAAATCAACACGAAAGGGCGCCACTTGCCATATGTAAAGGGATTCACAGACCACACATTTCCAAAAAAAAAATCATGATAATCAGTCTACTCCCTTCCAGACAGCCAAACAGAGAGGCGGACAGACAGACATCGAATCGCGTTCTAATACGGTTTTGTTTCATACAAAACCAAAATGCTGCTTTGGGATAGGAAATGCTTTGTGGCTTGCAATTTTCACATTTTCTCACAAAAAGCAAGGTGGAAGAAATATTAAATAAAACGTAAGAGTAGACGCATAGTCCGAAAGCATGATTCTTGACTCTTTTAAGAAGCTGATCAACTCCTCAATCTGGAGTAGGTTTCCTTCTTTTAAAAAACTCTTAGAGAGTTGAAAGACCCTTCCCAAAGCATGATGCGTTGAAGAGTTAGTTAAACCTAAGCATCTTTTCAACGGAGACGCCACAATAGTGGCTATTCTGTTGTCCAGATATTTGGGCATTAAGGACGTGGAGGCAGCAATATAATCAAGCACTGGTCTCACAATGATCCTAAACATTTCACCTTTATGATCGCATTGTTGATGTGATCTTTCAGGGATTGTCTTGACCAGAAATGTGATCTCCGGTACCTTTTGTAGATGTCAGTTGAGTCATTGAGTTTGGAATGAAGTGAGATTGTGTACAGATTGAAAAGTACCGGGCTTAAAACTTTTTCTCGGGGCAGGCCACTGTTTACCGAGCACGACCACTCATCCAGCTTCAGATCCTTGTATTCCAGAAAGCGCAGGGTCGAAGAGTATATGTAAGATGGCACGTTTTTCTCTCTAGTTTCGGCAAGAAGGGATAGCAACAGACCCGCTTTCACGACTCTACCCTTACTCTTGGCAACAGATATTTCGAAGAACAGGTAGCTTAAGCACCTTATGGTATATTTCCCTTTTCTGTATGCATAACAATGCTCCGCAAGCACGTTTCTTGTTTCTAGGAGGAAGGAAGATCTTTCCTTTACCATATCGTCAAGAAGTTTGGTGAAAGTGTTTATTAGGGATATAGGTCTAAAGTTCATGGTGTTGTTCAGATCAATGTGGTTTTTTGAATATTGAAATAAACTTGACTGTCTTCCATTCTTATGGTGGTTGGAGGATCCTGATGTATTGTGTTGTATCTAGGGGTTCAAATCTTTTATCATAGTTACCTTCTATTTCTTTGAGAAATGTTGGCTTCTTCTTTTTATCCCATGATGCAAGTTGTCTGGACTCTTCCAGAGGTGGAAGAGCCTCTGACGATTTGCCTCTGCCCTGATAAGAAACCGTAAAGCCGTCTTCGCTTAATATTTTTAAAGTTTAGGTGCTAAGCCCTAAACGAGGGGTCCGTGAACCAAAAAAAGGGGGAGTAAGTTGCTCCCCATTTGGTCCGGTCCGACATCAAGTGGATGCGGACTTAGGGCCCCGCAATCCTTAAAAAAATAGCAATTGCTCCTACAACTTTCACATCATGTTGCTATCAACAACACTCACATCAGATAAAGTTCAATAACTTACCATATTCATAGCGATTGAAACAATCGCACTTGATAGGGGAAAAGTTAACAAACGATCCGTTAACTTATCTGCACAAAAGTGCAAGGTTACAATCGATCATATTTCGATTGCATACAAAAGCGCCTGATGACCTGATTCCATTCCCACGGAATGCATAGACGATCAGGTTGCATAGACTATTTATTAATGTAGATTAAGTACTGTTTGAATAATTCCAATTTAAGTCAGAAATAGAAGTTTTAGATCGGTCTTTAAGTAACCTTTGTAAAGAAAGGAACAGGGCTCAACCCTGGTATTAAATATATTTTTTTTCCAAAATTTCATTAACTTATGCCGACCGCTTGTGTAAACATTACACAAATGCAGATAGTTATTTAGGCATCATCAAGTCTTCCATTTTTATTAACATTATCTAGTATTTCTGAACCAGGATTCACTGCCATCATGATCAACGGCGCAACAACCGTTAACCGGTCTAGGCCTGCCTTAATAAGGAACTCCTGACATCCCGGTTTTGCGCCGAGGTTCACCAATTCACCCTAAAAGCTATTAGGGTTCTGACCTACGCCATTGTTCCATCTTAGACAGGCAGACCCTCGTCTTCTTTTTCTACCATAGATATTGCCCTTATACACTTTCCGGGTTGGATCATCCTCACCCATACGGATTAAGTGACCCACCCCACCGCAACCTATTAAGCCGGATTTTATTCTCTACTAGACCGTCATCGTATCGCTTATAGATTTCGTCGTTACGCAGGCTATGGAATCATCCAGCCTCATGTAGGTGGTCAAAAATTCTTGGGAACTATATGCTCATTTAAAATTTACAATAACGAAAAATATAAGGAAAAATTAGAAAAAAAAAAGTTGCGTTATAACGAATCTGCGTTCTTTGATGTCCCGCAAGGCGGGGTATGCCTGTAATATGAAATTCTACTTTTCTCACATATTCATCTTTACTCAGAAGCCTCAAACAACGAACATTACCTCTATCAATTTCATAGTTTCATTATCATTCAAGCAAATCTGCAAATGCTCACTAAAGCACTTGACAAATTCGCTCAAAGTTTCCAACAGGAGTGTCTCCTTCCGCCGGGCTATCACCTGCAAACAAGGCAACAACTTCAACGCATACCATTTAACGGTTTTCTCCTTCATCCGCGGACAATAATAAGCAAACAAATTGAGGCATATTCTTAAGGATCTGTAAAATAATTCCCTTGTTAAAACCACCCCCTCTATATGATACCTCACAAAATCATACTTTTGGTTCCCATTTTTCTTGATTTCGTTGTACAAATCGAGCAGGACTCGACTCAACCGTGTGTTTTCAACGGATCGAATGATTTTATTTAAATTTTCTTCGGCGCTCATCCGAACTACAGAATCCAAATCTTCACAGAACAGAAGTAGCACACTAATTCCGCTACTAAAGTGTCTCCCATAATTTTCACTCGAAAACATAGATGGCGACGCGAGAGATTCGGAGATGTGATGGAAGTTCTGAAGTTTCTCCTTCCGACTGCGAAAAGAAATATGTAAATTCCGGGATACTACTCACCTGATGCAACATGTTAGCGGTAGATAAGGGAGCGATTACGCCCTGAATCGCCCAGCGGCACAGGTATTCGCGCTAATTCACAGGTGACCGTCGCACTTACCTGCATTCTGTGTTTCGCAGCGCCTCCACTGATTTCACAAAATTACTCATCACTGTTAGTTTCTCCATTTTCGCACGAGTACTTGCACCTTGCACAACACTTGAAATACCGCGAAAACGGTTTTCACGCTCCGCTTAATGCAATTTTCACCTGGATTTGACGTGTCGCCGTCATTTCACTGCGCCGATGACACTTAAACTAGTGGTGGTAAACAAAACAGCAAAACAGTGAATGTCAAATTAAATGTCAAAGGGATTATGTCAACAGTGGTCTGCGAAGTTTATTATGTTTATGTTTACCCGGCTAAGATCTGAACCAGACCGCCTCATATGTTCCAACCAAAGAGTGTATGTCTTTGGATTGCCTAGACTTAAACCGATATAGGGGTGTGCACACTCGTGAAGGAATATCGAAGGATAACATCGGATCGACCTGTTTGCGGTGCGTATGTGGTAAAGAAATGAATTTTGTACTGAGCTTCATTAGCCGGTCATCAAATCGTTTGACTTCTTTAACTGCATCAAGGAAACCCTTTGAAATGGTAATACCGGCACCACAATCAGCCCACGGGGTGCCAAAATAGAGAACTTTATACCGCAGTCGCATTCTATGTCGCAGCTTCTTGGAACGAACCAACGAGTTTGTTATAAAGTGCAAATATCAGTGCGCCCTTTCGGAACGCCCTTTGCAAGTTCCTCAGTCTTTCTAGTGAGGGTACCAGTATTTAGCGTGCAGACATGTATTTGTCTTATTCGGACTAATTTACTTGCGTCCTGACGCTGTCCATGCGTCAACAACCCTTGTCCATTTATAAACAAGGAAAACCTTGTGGTCGACCTCTGCAGCTAAATGGTTTTCACTGTGGGGCTGACTGTCCCTCCTAACTTTTAGTACTTTAGCAGTTTCCCTTTCGAGCAAGAAATCCCCTATTTCCACCCCCCTCGTCAGGCCTGATTATGAACATGACATGTGCTCGCTCAGATATATGCGAATAACGACATGCTCTTGCGTAGCCCGGGTAGGTGAAGACAAAACGCCCACCAGTGAAAAAAATTGGCATGATAGTGATCCCTAGAAAATTAATCCAAATTATAAGGGGGGTAAGAAGATTTTTTTACGGTGCATTGCCTCGGGAGCCCAGTACCGGTAGTTTTCGGGATTGAGCATGCGGGCCGATAATAACTCCATCCTTAGTCTTAGTATTGTAAAATCTGGCTACTGAGGAATGTAATGCTTTGAAATCCACACTAGATCCTCAGAACAACGTTGCCCCTCGGCCGTCAAGATTTGTCCCGGGGACTCGGAACAGAATACAGATTGTTGGCGTATCCACACAGTTTAGGTACAATAGGCAAATATGGAACGCCACCAATTAGGTCAGCGCCTCTTTCACTGGAAGAACACGTAAAGGAACTGTCTGATCCAGCGGGGCGAAAGTATCTACCGGTTTAGTGATGATACCAACAGGCCCTTCAGGACCCAGCAAAAGATGAAGAAGAAATTGCCCCAGAAAATTGCCGATTGCAGCTTTAGCAATGATAAAAGGGGAAGAGCTGATAACTCCAAATTAAGCTATGGATATAGATGAGCAGCAAAAACAGGTAAAATGACAGAAAGAAGATCCTTCGTGCAATAATAATTATTTCTAGGAAAAGATAAAGCAACTTTTGACCACTTTTGGATTCATCGTCTGCTCTGATGTTTCCTCGACACCAAATTGAGAAGCTACATCTAAAAAAAAGACGCATCCTTCGCCACTATACCCTCATATTTGAAAATGATGGTACGAAATATATCTTCAACAGGTTCTTTACGGTTCCGTCCATACGCGGTGCATGCGCCAGTACACCCCTGCACCCAAGCACAAGAAGGAAATCTAATTTGGATCGAACTTTGCAACCCAACGGGCACTTGTTACGTAAATTGTATCCTCCTTTCTTATATCGTGCGAATAAAAGCTACTAACATCTGACACGGGTAAATTAGTTTTGTTTTTATCCAGAAATAGGAAGGATTTTTAATTACATTCGATGTATTACGTCCGCTCGTTCAAAGAAGAAAGTTTACTTGAAAATTCGTTTATCCACCGTATCCTTGTATCACTCATGGTCGCCCTGGTTACTTTTTCATGTAATTTTTTTTTTCAATTCACAATCAAATTTGTTACCTATAACTTTCCAAAATGAAATTGCAAGCGTTGCTTTCTTCCTGATATTCTCAATGGTACTTCTCAATTAGCGCACGGCATGTTATCTAACATCACGAATTTTGACCCTCAAATTGTAGGATACCCCGAGTTTCCTTTATTTAACGTATGCGGCGAGCCTTCGCCATTTGAAGTCAAAAGCAGTCAAGTAGGGCGGATAGATTATACTCTCCATGGACACCAGTGAAACGCTGAGTACACCCACCGAAAGACTGTCAGAAGAGGAGCTCCGGGTGACCATTGCCCCCTTCCCCATCCGAAGAATATCAGCATTGGATATCCGTATACCTTAATAAGGAACTCCAGACATCCCGGTTTTCCGCCGAGGTCCACCAATTCGATATTCCTAAAAGCGGTTTAGCTTCCTGACCTACGCCATCGCTCCATCTCAAACAGGGTCTGCCACGTCTTCTTTTTCTACCATAGATATTGCCCTTGTATAGTTTTCCGGCTGGATCATCCTCATCGGATTAAGGGACCCACCCACCGCAACCCATTGAGCCAGATTTTATCCACAATCAGACGGTCATAGATTTCCTCGTTAAGTATACTACAGACCTTAGGAAATGAGCTCCGAAATGTGCTAAAGTTTGAAATTTATTGTTTAATGTTTGACTTAATTAATTTCCTTTCTTTTTTTGACTCCCCAGATTGTTGACTAATTCTGCGTGAAAGACTAGAATTTTTTTTGTGATTATCATAAACTGAAAACATTGTGAAATTTCATTCAGAACATTATTAGTTCCAAAATACGAAAAACGAGATCAAAAAATATCTGCTTACCCTCTTTTTATAACCATTTAATTTCATATCAATAAGCTGTTTCCATTTTTTTTTTAACTCCTACTGTAAATCTGTTGAAGAATTTCTTATGGTTTTTATACTAACCCAGTGGATTTCTGGCAGTCTAACATGGATAGTAGTATCAAAGTGTAACTAAATTATGGAAAGTGCTTGCTGGGGTCGATGGCAACTGCGCTAAAGTGTTGCTGCCGCCCCACACTAAACCAAGGTCAGAAATCATAAATACCGAATAAAAGCAAACAATAGCCTCCACCACGGCACAATCATCAACCTCCAAATGATAGCCACGCCAAATGCCTTCCAATCATTCCTGTAGCGCTCGCCGAAAATTTGAGGCTCACCCAAATAATTATCTTCAATTTCGTTACCAAGCACATTCTGATTAAAAATTGGAAAACACCAACCGTTCGTCCTCCTTCAAGAGCAAGGCGGGAACAACAACTGGCAAGGGGCCAGTCCGCCAATTACCAAAAGGCCCCAAACTTTATTAAAATTATATCCACACCAGCAGACCACGCATGGCTTCAAAACGCACTTTCACTCAGCCATCCATATTCTTCGCCGATGTTCTTCGCACCGGTAGGCCAAAAAACGGTCTTCTACAACAACAATAATAACTGACCAAACCATTCCAGATCTGCACCAGTTTTCTGAGTAATTAGGCAATTTATGATAATTTTCAATGCAAACATGGATGTTGGGATCATCAAATTGAACATCAACTCTTTAGTCGAATCGGGTCACAAGTCCGAGGTCGAGTTGTTTCTTGGTGAGCACAACCCCCAAATAGTACTCTTTGTGACACTAAGCTGAACTACCGTTATAGGCCACATTTCCCAATTTCAACTTCTTCCGAACCGACAGAGACTATCCAAATTAAACGCCCCTATACCCATTCTTCGGCAAATTCCTTTTGTGTAACTCTTCCTACTCCCTAATGCCCTCAGACCCCTCAGTGTGACCATCGACTCTATTGGAACTATCTCCCGTTTCATATACATCCTCTCACTCTTTTGCCCCAAAGAATGAAAGACCTCTCCATAACCAAATCCTTCTGCAGAGATCAAAACGGCCCAACTCGCAATGACAGCAATTCCTGCTGCATGAAACCTTGACACTTCCTATTTAGCAGCAACATCAAAGCAAATTTGGATTCAAACACATGCCCATGCCCAGAAACTTTCCCTAGTATCAGTGACCATGATACAAAACTCCCTGTTTGGGCCGTCCGCTCACTGCAGCTAACAGAGCCTGATTTCAGAAATTCCAGCGGTCGGTTTATTAACCAATCGCTTCCAGATTCCAGGTTCTTTTAAATCCCACTGATGGATGGTACCATAGACAGCAGAGTTCGTTAGTACACTAAATCAATTGAGGGGATATGTATGTAATATGTGACGAACTTTTGTCGACGCGCATCCTCAATTACTGCAGCTTCATTCTGCCTAAGCTTCAAAATGGTATATAGGTTGAGGGCTCTGGGTACCAGGAAAATTGTTGAAATTTGGAGGAATCTTTGGAAAAACTTTAAACGCTGATATCTCCGTTAATATTGGGAATCACGAGAAAGGAGCTTAATTCGTGATCACTACTATCGGGGGAGGATCTGAGCTTCAAAATGGTATATAGGTCGGGGGTTTGAGTTCCAGGAAAATTGCTGAAATTTGGAGGAATCTTGGGAAAAACTTAACGCTTATATCTCCGTTAATAATGAGAGAAAAGGAGATTAATTTTCCCGAAATTCTCAATATTAACGAAGATATAAACGTTTAAAGTTGTTCCCGAGATTCCTCCAAATTTCAGCAATTTTCCTGATATCCGGATGATATCTGGCAGGACATCTCCTACGAAAAAACCCTATCCTATTTAGAAATAGATTCTCTTCCCAGTATTCCCTCCTGCAAAACCACCACAACCACTTGTCTAATATAGAATCAAGTTGAATACAGTAAAATCCAGAAAATCACCTTATTACTTGGCAGAACTGCCAGCGTCTGATTTTCTCCCCATAAGTATCTCCCGTCCTGAAAAAGTGATTGTTCCTGAGAACTATTTTGCAAACAGAGAACTATTTTGCTATTTTGCTATTCCGCCCAAATCACCGGTATCGACGCTGTCATGGCTATATGCGGGGAGAAATTTCTAGGTGCCAGCCACGTCCGGATCTAAGTGTTCGCCGAGTATATGGAAGTTGAAATCGGGGGAAAAACTTCCTGCAACTCCTCATTCCTTACGTGTGTGTGAAAACCGTCTGTTCGACAATTCGACTTTCCTATGGCTAATACGTGCCTCTACCTAAGTGCAACAATAAGATCTAGTTTGGACCGAACCTTGAATCCTATTGAGCTAGAACCAACCATGCGGGCACTTGTTACGTAAAATTGTATCCTCCTTTATTAAAGTTTTGTCTGTTTTTTTTTCCGATGGAAAGTGGAAAGTTTCGAAAGCTACTGTTGGCTCCTGCCAGATGGTTAACCACTTCCTACTCTTTCCACACTTCCCGCTCCACATGGCATTACGTCGCAGGGCTGGATCATTCTTCTTTGCATCTTTTCGACTCCATATCCATATCATTCTCCATTTCAGCATTTGCTCCATGTTCTCGGGCGGTATGCGCATCCCGGTTGTAGCTTCCAAGTCCTTTGAACTGAAAATAAGGCGCGTTCTATGTTCTCTGCAATGGTCGGACGCTTTGAGGGATTATCTGAAAGACCGCTCCCTGTTCTATGAGACGCTAGAGGGCCAGAGGAGATGAAAATCACGTCGGGAGTAGCGCAGGGATCCATCCTAGGGCCGGACCTCTGGAACGCTTCCTACGATAGTCTGCTGAGACTCGATATGCCCGAAGAGTCGCGCCTGGTCGGTTATGCAGACGACGTTGCGGCACTTGCTGCCGGACGCACTGTTGAACAGGCGCAAAGCAGACTTGGCATATTGATGCGACGGGTAAGCGGATGGATGACTGCTCACGGTTTCAACCTTGCGCTGGAAAAAACCGAAGTGGTCATCCTGACCAGAAGGAGAATCCCGACCTTGCGTCCCATATCGATCGGCGAGTTGACTATAGAGTCAAAACCAGCGATTAAATACCTTGGTTTAATGCTCGACTCGAATATGAGCTTCTTCGAGCAAATCAAAGCAGCCGCGGACAGGGCTGCAGCAGGAGTCGCGGCCTTGAGTCGGCTAGTGGCGAATGTCGGCGGCCCTATATCAACTAGGAGACGTCTCCTCATGGGAGCAACGGAGTCCGTTCTTCTCTATGGTGCGGAGGTATAGGCTGATGCCCTTGGCAAGGAGGTGCATCGTAAACGCCTCGCTCAAGTGCAGAGGCGGGGAGCTTTGTGAGTGGCGTCTGCTTATCGCACCGTCTCCGAACCGGCTGTGATGGTGATTGCGGGAGTGATCCCCGTTGCTCTCCTTGCCAAGGAGCGCAAAGCTATCTATCGCCGTAAGGGCGAAAACTTAAGAGAAGTGGTTGCCCGTGAAGAACGTCAACGCACCCTTAACGAGTGGCAACTTTCTTGGCAAAATGAGCCAAGGGGCAAGTGGACTGCGCGGCTCATCGACAAATTAGACCCATGGTTGAACAGAAAGCACGGTGAAATTGATTACTTCCTTACCCAACTTCTAAGTGGGCATGGAGGTTTTCAGTCTTACCTGCACAGGGTTGGGAAGGCGCGATCTCCTGATTGTGTGTTCTGCAATAGAGTGGCGGATGACGCTGAACACACCTTTTTCTCTTGCGAGAGGTGGGACGGCCTTCGCCAGCAGCTTTATGCAGACACAGGGGAGCTCTCTCCAGATAACATTGTGCGAGAGATGCTGAAGAGCGCTGGCAGCTGGAATCGTATTGCGCATTATGTTCGGGCTCTTCTTACTACGAAGAAGATTGAACTCGACCGGCAGAGGGATCGGACGGTAAGGGGTTCCCTGAACTAACAACTCCCTTCCTCCCCCCCACTTCCGTTGGTGAAAGGAATTCCCTGACTGGAAGGCTCCCAAAGCCGGGAGAGCGGGAGGGCTAGCCCGAAGTAATGTGTCAAACGGTTCCAGGCTAGTTCTCTGATAACAGGGAGGTGTTTAGTTGGTAGTCCACCAGCGTGCTGTGGTGGGAGTCCAACACTCTGTGCGTAAACGCATTCACCTACCCTACTCCCAAAAAAAATGGGCGGACCCTTTTGGTAATATGGTGAAACGTCTTGCTCGATAACCATCGTGTCCGCCCAAAACTTTTGTGAGGTCGAAAGCTACTTCGCCACGAGGTCGCTCGATCCATTTCCAAATATCCCTTAAGATTCTGTGGGTCCAGGGGCTTTTTGCTCTGTCTGTCTTTCTAACTGCCACAGTACTTTTCTCGGAAACGGCACGAAATTCAGTAGAAAGCTTATTGGTGAAAGATTATTGGTGTACGTATTATCGGGATTCCACTGTATTAGTTTTGACATTGGTTGCATATAGGACATGTGCGGGGGTCCGAAAAGGTTAATTTCTTCAAGGACCCATTCTCAGGAACCACACAATCGAAAAATCTATCGCATGGTATCTAGGCTTTCAAACACTCTCCATTACAAAATCTACTGAAATAAAGTTAATAATAGTATATTAGTATATTTTATGAATTTACCGCTAATTTTAGGATTCAGAATAAAATTCTTTACTCGTAACTTTTCAAAGTGGAGTTGTTGTTATCTACCTGGTGTTCTAAATGGTACTTCTCAAGCACCTCGTTTTATCTTATGCATAACATCACCAATCCGGTCCGACCATGGGGGAAATTGAACCGTCTTTTGCTAAAGTATTCGAGATTTTATTTCCCTCTACACCACAATGACAGGCACCCAGAATAGTTTCACCGTATTGAATCTAAAAACAGAGTTTAATCGACTTTTTCATTCCTGAACGATTTTTGAAATGATCAAAGAACTGCTCAATGCCCTCAATACAGCTAGACTATCGCTGCAGATTGCGATGCGCCTGCGCTTCAACCGCTCGTGATCATCCTGGTTGCCGCCATTAGGATCGCATATACTTCACTCTAAAAGACCGTTATAGCTGACTTCACGTCTTTATTCGAGAGGTAGACTCCTGCTCCAGAACCCTTTCCTGTTTTTGATCCATCGTATATCCTGACATTCATTCTTCTGGTTCGTCCCAATTTTCTATTCGTTTCAAAATAACTTCATATCTTCTACCAAACAGATGTATGGGGATCACTTTCACAAGGTTGTACCCTTTATCTTTGGAAGGCAAAAAAGATTCAGTTTCCTCCTTTTTGGAAATCCACTGTGGTTTTATTTAGATTTACTGAAAGTTCATGCCTAAGGCACCAACTGTCAATCAAATCAACGACGCGCTGTGTATTTCTAAACACCGTTCCTAAATCTGGTCATCCGCATAAGCTTGAGCGTGTATTGGCAGATTTTGGAGTTCGCATAGTAGTGAGTCGATCAATATACTCCACAGAAGTGACGATAGCACACCTCCTTAAGGACAGCTTTTCGTCGCTTCCGTTGTTATATAGCGATCAACACCCACTTCACCACACAGCAATCTCTGCGTTAGCATAACATAGATTCACTTAATTAAAGTTTCATAAACATTATGGTCTCTGGCGGCATTACAGAGCTTTTGGAAGGGCGCACAGTCAAAAGACCTTTCAATGTCCACGAACACCCCCATCGCGTACTCGCTTTTCAAAGTTGTGTCCCGTATCTTTAAAACCAAAGAGCGAAGAGCAGACTCACAGGACTTTCCACGTTGGTAAGCATGTTTCTTTTCATATTTAATGTGACGCTCAACCAGTCTCTCCAGACATTGAACTTGAAGTTCTTTGGATTTGAATAGTCATCTTTCCCAGGCTTAGGTATGCAGACCACCTTCACCTTCTGCCAAGAGGAAGCCACGTGGCCCAGAGCAAGACATGCTCGAAAAATATTTCTTAGAAGTTGCTCTAAGTTGCTAAATGCTCTATACCCTTGTGGGCCAGCAGGGTTAAGCCCATGAGTATTTAACGTAGGTACCTGTCGTGAAGACTTAATCCTACGGTCCTCTTCAGGCACGGATTGATTTTGTGACCACAATCAGAGCCCTCCTGAGACAAGCAACAACGGTACCAGTCTATACCAAGTGCATGGCTTAGTATTCATTCGGGTGGATGCAAGAATTACCTAAATCTCTACCGAACTAAGGAGTACGGCACCCGTGTGGAAACGCAACACCACGCCGAGGCCTGAAGGTCTCTTCTCGCTTAAGCACAACCACAACCACCATGAAACTCCCACTAGGGAGGCCAACCGCAAACAACCGAGCTGTACTCACATACAACGGGAATTCACCCGAAGTATGAGAGTCCAGGGGCTATCCCGGTTCCCATGGTACCAGTATACTCCTGGTGAGGTTTCGCGACCAATTTGCCACTTCAGATGAGTCCCTGTGCAGACTCGGGTCTGATCGCCCTAATTAGGCCTTTGGAGCATTCGCCTACTGCAAGACGGCCGGCAAACCAAAGTGAGTACAGCGTCTCCCGGTGCCACCACAATGAAGGTTCTCCTCGGCCACTTGGTTTTGGTTTGGCCGACAGGGTTGCCACTCCGTCTTCCTCACCGTCACCTCTGAGCACCGGGCCAGCAGGGTTAACAACATTCGAAATTTATTTCGAATGTTGTTAATGCGAGCGGATAGATGACGCCGCCGGCGCTCTCCGTGGTTTTTAAGGTTTTGTGTAAACACAAAACCTTATTAAAATCGGTTTACTGTCTGTCTGTCCGTCTGTCTGTCTGTCTGTCTGTCTGTCTGTCCGTCACACGCATTTTTCTCGGAGACGGTTATAGCGATTGACACTAAATTTGGTAGAAAGGTGGGAACTGTGAACGCTCACGCATACAGTGAATTACATCCTTTTACGTCGAATTTAAGGGGGGGTCCCCATACATGCAAAAGGGGGGTGTAAAATTTTTTTTCATCAAATATAGTCATGTGGGGTATCAAATTAAAGGTCTCGATTAGTACTTTTCCAAGCCGACCTTAGTTTTGACATTCGTTGGAAGGGTGGGGAGCGCGGGGGGTTGAAAGTGATCACTTTTTTAAGGGGGCCATTCCCAGAAACTACCAAACCGAAAAATCTGAAAAAAATCAAGAGGCTGCCACTATATGGTACCTGGGCTCCGAAATACCTTCCATGCCGATATCTGTTTAAATAAAGTTAATAATAGTATATTACTACAATTTTTTGTAATTGATTAGAAACCTCCCTTAGGTTCATTCTAGTACCATGAAATTTTGCAGTGATATAGGCTATAATATAGAGCATGATCTTACCAAGTTTGGTGGAAATCGCACTATTACTGACAAAGTTATAATACCTCAAATTTGTTGCTTCTTTGAAAATTGAAGACTATGAATGTCAATATCATCCGAAAGTGGATATTCTCACATAATATATGGATATATTACGTGCTACGTACTAAGAAATGCACAAAACCTTTCGTACTTGAAGCGTCCAGCTTCCGGTTTCCCGACTTGTTTAGAACTCGTCACGGGAAGGGAGAGCCAGCGCTGAAAAAGTTCCTTTGGTTGGAGACAAAGAGACCTCATGGAAAACCAACCGGTCTCCTCTGCTCCAGCCGTCGTGGAGAGTGCACGTTTCGTGGTTTAACTGATTTCGATTAAGAAAAAATTAATAAAGTGAAGTTTATTCGAGGATAATCCCGATAAGTATAAATCATTCTGAGCAAGCATTTACACGTATTTGCGAGTGCGATAGTGTCGTCCCAGTAAGATCTACAATTGTTCAAAACAAGGTCTCATTAGAGTGGATTGCAACAATTGGTACTTCTGCGTTAATCGTCGCTGGGCTCTTCGAATTCTTAGAGGGAAGACGAACGGCAACAACATCAAAGTTTGATTAAATCCTCGTGGCTGCCTAGATGCCATCCATGCCAGGTGCTTTGAAATGTTCAAATGATAGTATAACAGCTCTAGCAGTGGTAGCAACCGCTCTCGCAGTGATCCAATTCCCCTTGCAACACCTTCGTGCTGAAAGGTTTGCAGAAACCGCCAATTCTCTTCTTCCCACTTCTAGCACTCGTTCTCCCGGGTGGTGTACTTTCAAGGGAGTCTGTATAGACTCAACTCTGGAGTTCGTGAAAGTACCATCCGGTTTTCTAAAAGAGTCCAACTTGGCCTTATCCTTTTTAAAGATTCTGCTCAGTCTGGAAGTCTCCGTTTTACTTTCTAGTTCCTCTAAAAGAGTCTCGTTTCGATCGTTTTACGAGGCTCCGGAAGCTTAACCAGTCTTCTTCCTTATTGCTTTTACAAGCACGGTTTAGAAGTCGTCTAATTGATTTCCTAAGTCTTTGCAGTTCTCAGTTCCACCATGTTACCGTTTTACCACGTTGGCCTCGAGAAATAGAACAAGCCTCTTCAAAACACTCTAATTGTGTGCGTGTCCTTCGGACAACGCAGCATGAAGAACGTCACCGATAGCAAGAACAAATAATATCGGTGATCGCATGCAACCCTGGCGGGCTCCATTTTGGACCTCAAAATTCTTTGAGATTTACCTCGATACAGCACGTGACATTTTGCGTGATCATACGTCGCTCTGATAACAGCTATTAGTTTCTCTGGAATGCACTCCAGGTACACACCCTGGTCAGGTTATCGAAAGCTTTCCCGAATTCGATAAAGAGCAGGTGCAGCGAAGATCTGAACTCCGCGCACTGTTCCAAAATGATCCCTAGAGTGTTGGTGCGGTCCATGCAGCAGGATCCGGATCGGGAACCAGCCTGCTCTCGGTCGATCAAGCTTTTGAGATGTCGTTTGATACGTTCCAGGATTATTTTAGCTATTATCTTTGTGATTGCAGGAAGCATACATTTGTCACACTCAAAATGGGTCTCCTTTTTGAGATCTTAACGATCAGCCCCTTCTTCCACTCTCTGGCAAACTCCTCGGAGAGGCCGTCAAAGTTATGTAACGCTGTGAATCCTACTATCGTAGAATAGCCAATCAGTGGACCGCCTGCCAGTAACCGACAGCCATACCATATCTCTTGAACAAAAAATTCTATTTTTCTCAAAACACGGGGATGAGAAAAAGTTCATTTTGAAAATAATTTGTCTAAAAACGAATAAACGTGCGTCAAAATCTTCAGCTTTGAAATCTTCACATTGAAACGTATGCCATAGAAATATGTGGCGTTGAAGTGTTTTCATCCAAACAAACATTTTCTATTAGATGGACTAGAAAGACTAGTAGATCAGTTCATAAGAAATACACACATTCCTAAGTGGCCACTTCACCATAGGCAACACGCCTACCAGAAAGGCAAATCCACGGAGACAGCACTCAATGAACTCACCGCAAAGAAAAGACTGATGTCCGAAAAAGAATACACCTTAGGCGCATTCGAATCTGTTCCGACAGTCGTGTGGCATTATCAGCACTAAATAGCAACGACATATCAAGCCAGTTGGTGTGGAGTTGTCATCAGGTGTTGCTAAAACTTGGCCGACTGAACGAAACATTCCTGATGTGGATGCCAGGGCACTCTAACGTCGCTGGTAATGAGGAGGCTGACAGACTGGCTCGCCGAGGGTCTGGATCGGGCCAGAACCAGCTTTTGGAATCCGGCCATCCTCTGCCAAGTTTATTCTAAAGGGTGAAATTGCAAGGATTCACGCAGTTTATTGTAAAGATTTTTGTAATGGACCGCTAGGGTGAAAACGATCGCTTTCTTTGCTTCCCGGTTGACATTCTTATAAATTTGATAATTGGCGGGCGTTTTATCGACGACAAACTTGTGGTAGAAGCGTTTCTTTTCACGGACCTGCATTTCAACATCGTCATTCCAAAACTAAGTATCTCGGTTGATGTATCGCTTACTTGGCTTGGTGATCCCTAGGGTTACAGAGGCTGTTTTGTGTCTTTAATTTGGTTCCATCATTCTTTCCCATTCATAATGGTTGGTAATCGTGTAGGTGGGATCAGTTCTTCTTTATTTTCACGAAATCGCCACCGTTTAAATGGACTTCATGGTGGCTCGCTCTGGAGAAAGCCAGTAAAGAAATTTACTAGAGCAGAGAATGTCTCTTCTTTATATTGTCCTAACCAGATGTTATTGAAAAAAAGTCGTCAAAATAAATTTTTAGAAACATTGTTTTCTTCCACTTTATTTCAAAAAAATATTTACATTTACGAAACATTATCATTATAAAACGGGAAGTTGAACAATCGATTTATCGTTAGCGTTTTGGCTTATTGTAGCTGTCCCCTAATTGTCGTGGTGCAAGGTGAATCCTTGCACAAAATTCTACATTATGAAGTAAGCTAATGCCTAACTATAATGCAATTCGATTTCCTAAGTTTACCCTTTAACAGAAAAAATAAATTTCGGTACCTAATCTTATAGACCTAGTTCCCATTGTCGTTATACGTACGGAGATAATGGAGGAGAAAGGACCAGATAGCGCATAAAGTAAGGACGGAGCAGAGTAAAATTATAATTAGAAATTCATCACAGTCCACACACATGAAACAGATAAAATGGAGAAGGCAATGAGTACCGGAAGATAGGCAGCTTTCAGTGAAATTTCAGTTTTAATTTTAGAGAAAAATTAACTGTTCGTTGAAAATTTCAAAAGATAAAGAACTATTTACATTTCGGCATCGTACACTTCCTACTATTTTTTATCATTCGTCTAACCCAAACTACTCACTAAAATGATTAATAAAAAATGACTAAATAAATATTTTCTATTTTTCATAGCATTAAGAAAATGCTGAGTAATTTTTTTAACTCATCACTAGTCATCTAAACTATTTGTGAACCTCCCAGAGTACCTAGAAGCCATTTATGAAACCTAATGTTATTTTCTGACATTCGCACTAGTAAAAGTTTGGAAAGGTATCAGTGAATGCATTGCAGACACTGAACAATGAATGTACACAATTTCTGATTTAAATATCTATTGCTAAAATTTAAAGCCCCTAAAATTCATCCTCGTTTGACTCGCAGCACAATCATTGTTATCACCAAAAACAGGAGGATCCATGCTATTGTTGCGATGAAGCCTAAGTAGACATCGCTCATTAGTAAGTCCCAGCCTCGGGCTAAAATGCACCGCAGGGATGAGGTGGCGAGTGTCAGTGGTAAGACGAGGGAGATGTATCTGAAATGAAATTGTCAAAATTGTTACCATAGGTCTCTCCAAAGGGAAGATGCGTTTTAACCACGAGTAGTAAATTTGGTCCAGTAAAAAAGGACTACCAACCTCAAAACGATGGGCATGCCTTCTATTGGCCAGATAACTCCAGAAAGCAACAAAGTCGGGTAGAATGAACCAAGAGCTAATTGGATGGCATTACGCTCCAGTTCGCAGACTGCTGAGATGACGAAACCAAAGCACATGCCACACATTCCTTGGAGGAGTGTCAGGATAACAACCAACACTAGACTACCGTTGTTCGTTACACCAAACACGAGAAGCATGAAAATTAGAACCAATGCTGTTTGACCACACATAACAATGAATTGCGTCACCACGTGGGAGAAAAGGATTTCACCGGGTGAAACACCCGCGACCCAGGAACGATCAAGAAGACCCTGCAAAAATCAATGATAAAAGCTTATTGGTCTAGAGCCCCTAATATAGTGAAAACCTTACCTCTGTTCGTTCGATAATCAAGACAGATGATGTGAGTGCCACGGCCAAGAAAAAGACGATCCTGAAAATTGGAAAAATTTGTTATAACCTTCCGGGAAACTGAATCCAGTGGCTGCTTACGTTAAAATTACACCTGGAGCGACAAAGTCCGTGAACGAAGGGGTATCTGTGCCGTAGATTGGTTCCTTGAATTGGATAGGTACGTCTCCCAATTTTGAATTGTATCCGCATTCGTTGAGAAGGTCCTTAGCAAAATCTCTGTAGGCTAACTGCAAATCCCGCGTCAACATGATACCGATTTGCTGATTCGACATATCGAGCCATACACCGATTTCGGATTGGTCCAAAGTTTCGTTGTCCGCATCTCGACCTAAATGGAATTTTGCAACACGTGATGAATCCAGTAACTGAGAGAGGACCTAGCGTCATATATCCATGAAATATTATTACCTAAGGCTATTCTCGCCACAAATGCATCCGTGAAATTTTCGGTTATATACATGGCTCCCCAGGATTCGCCCAGCTCAACCGATCTCACCGCTTCGCCTACGTCGTCATAGTAATTTTTCACTAAGCTCTTGTTCAAATAATTTACGTATCGACAAGACAGATTCTCAAAATGGCATCCTGGTTTCCAGTTACATTCCTGTTGTAAGTCAAAATGAGATTAGATGGTGGAGAAAAATTCTATTGTTTTAAAAAAGTTGCTTTGACTATGGTATACCGTTCCGTTCATTTCCTTATTAACGATGGACATATTCAATCCTGATGGGTCGCGACCGATTGCCAAACAGAACAAAATTACTTGCATAACAGGCAGAGCAAAAATGAAAAGCATGACACCAACATTCCGCCACATCCTTAAGAAGTTCTTCTGCAGTAAGGCTCGCATTTTCCCTTTTGTTGTGAGCTAAAACATAAAATTGATTAAGATAAATCTAGAATGCTCCTCAGGAGGTTTCACTAAAACTTTAAACTATGTACGAAAAGGCCAAGAAATCCTAGCGTCAATTTTGGTTTCATACTATTCTACCCAAGGATCTCCAAGGAAGGACCCTACTTAGCGCTGTGGTGCGCAGTTTTCATACTCATTAATACACAATCACATCCACTTACATTACAGAAATTACTGCAATCCCCGAGGTCCTCAGTGCATCCCGTCGTGTGAGCCCGCACGCCTCCATTTGGTAAATCTGTGTCCAGCTGGAATGGGTAAAATTCATCTTGTACTCATAATCAAAGGATATCTCATTTTACTAACCGTTAGTGCTGATCCATTTGCCTCATTTATTAAAATTTCTTTACTTTGGTGAAAGTTCAGTCCTACTACGCCACTCTCTTGACTAACGTAGACCGGGACATCTTTTTTATTTCCGAATGCTATTGAATTAAGTGAAATATTATTTCTGAAAAAAAAAACAAGGATTGGTTACAGAAGGACAACCTGGCTTTCCTGTGCTGATGGATATTTACTTGAAATTGAGTTCATTGGATTCCCTTGATTGACCTTGCTTTCGTGAGAGTTTTAAGAATACTTCTTCTAAAGATTGGCACCGGTACATAGATAGTAGGACAGCTGGTGATTCTTCAGCGAGTAGACGACCAGTTCGCATTAAACCAATCTGAAAAGTAAGGAAAATTGAAAATTAATTACTGGATGATCTGCGCTTTTGTAATACTACATATTGGGAGGACGATAAAATTACTTAAAGTAAAAGTGGCACTTAAATAAAGCCAATTCAGGAATGTGAGCTTTACATATGAAACTGGGACCTCTTTGATAACAAGCTATAAACTAGGAGGTAAGCGCTTCAGGATCACAAGAAAGAAACTTTGCGCATACGCTAAACCAATATTGTTTCCGTTTGTCAAAGACCTAATCCATATTTCCTTAAATATCTACTGATTCACGTCTTTCCAAATTAAATTCACTATTTTCGAAATGAAATTAACATTTTTCCCATTCAAATTTACAGGATCAAATTTTTACTAATCTAAAAGAAAAGCTACGCATGAAAAGTGGGACGTCACCTTTCAAACATAGTTTTTTTTTAGACTACGTAATGATCTGTATCTGTGAATTAGATTTGGAAAAATATTAATTTTATTTGGAAAATCGTGAATTTGGTTTGAAAAAAACGTGAACTTGACTTGAAAAGCCATTAATTTGATTTGGAAAATTGTTAACTCCATCTGGAACGTCGTTAACTAGAAGTGGAAATACTATATATCAACATTACAGCGTAAATTCCAAGCACCTAAAAGTGATCCTACATCGGTAAACGTTGTTGTTGTAAAGCAAGATCTGAAAAATGATCTGGACCAGGTGGGGGACTCAGGGCAGCTCAAACCCATAGATCATTTTGCGCGCCGTGCTTTCTCAGATCAGCTTCTTGAGCATTATCAAATCGATACTAATTTTTCAACAAAACAATATTCAGCGAGGAAACGCATTTGACATTGACGGGGACAGTGAGCAAAATCCATTTAAGCCAAAGAAAATCTTCGTGAATATCAAGAACAATCTTTGCATCCCCAATCCCCAAGAAGTGACGGTGTGATGTGCATCGTTGTTAAGGACTGGGAAGCCCAGTTCCCGTCAATTCTGAGTGATACCCTGCAATGACAGAAGGCTACTTTTTCCATAACTTGGAGGTTAACAAAACAGTGCAACATGCCCCATAACTCATGACATATCCAACAAAAGCAGTCATTTTTGGTGGCCGCTTAATATCTAGCAATGAGAATGTGAATTACCGAGCCAGGTCATGCAATTTAGTATAACTGGGTTTTTCTTATGGGGATTTTTCAAAAGCAACGTGAACGTCAGTAAGCCAGTCACCCTATAAGACTTAAAGACAACATCATTGCCGAATTAAATGCCATAAATGCAAATGCATCGAAAATTTTGACCTCCATGAAACTTCAAAATAAAGTGTCCTACTTAGTTATTTTGGGAATTATCAGGTGAGGTTGATGGTTAATAGCAGAAATTCAATGAACAACCCCTTCAATTTTACCAACACTCAAGACTTCGTACTTATCAATGCATGATTTGTCAAACTTGTTAGACGGTACTCTTATCTTCCTACACTTTATAGTAGGAACAGTAAAACGCAGATCAACCTCTTTCTCATTGAAAGCCTTCATTTCATCACCGCTTTCGACAAAATGGTTGGGTCAAATAAGACTATTGTTCTTGAATATTACTATTCTGGATCAAAACATCGTTAAAACAACATGAAGAGTGAAACAGCCCGCTGTAAGTCAAATAGTGGAATGATCTTATTCAAGTAAATACCGACCATCACGATTATTGAACGAACATGAAATTGTGGTAGGATTTCGCGCATTCATAAAGCGGCCTTCTCTCGATGATACCAATCTTGCGGTAAGTGGTTTACCAACTGCGATACTTGGCTTTGGAACGATAAATGAGAGAAATCTATATCGACTAGCCAAAGACCAATACCAGTATGCGCAGAATATCGAGCCGACGTTAACGACAAGCCGTCAGTCCGCTTATTGATCGACGAATTGTGTAAGATACCGCCGCAATTTCCCCTATCAGCGCAGCAGAAGCTGAACCGAATACAACTGGTGGAAGCAACAATACCTGAGGACATTACAGCTGAACTGGAATATGACACTCTCATTCAATGAGTTTTCCAACCATACCAACTGATTAGCGAGTTTGGGGGAGTTTTCAGATTACCGCCCAATTCGGCTATTGTCGTATATCGTGAATATTCTGCAGAACATCCTAGGCTAGTGTATTCACGACATTGTTGAAATTACCTTTAAACGACCCGGTTTGTCAACAAATGACGTACAATTGACAGGTAGCTCATAGGAAAATGTCCTCCTTTCTACATTGCTTTTTTTGACGAGAGAAGGCATTGCGTACCATACAAAAACGAGATTGGTTCCCCCACCTGGTATGTACTGCGATAAAATTTGGTGCGGGAAGAACTTATCCGTTGGGTAAAGTTATTCTAGTCGCATCTTAAAAAGCAGTAGTGGTAGGTATCAGGCATCGAAACCACGCTGTGGTACAGTGGACGTTCACCGAGGAAGCGCTTCCTTAACACATATCTTCGTTCTAGTTGTACAATTCAAAGCGACCTAATCTGAGCACTACGCACATGGTATCTTCCTAGCGTAGAGCAGAGCTGATCTTAGGTGGCTTTTCAAAATTTGGCCCGGATAGAACTAAGATCACTATTAACAATATCGACCTATCTAGAACTGTGCAATTTAAGTACTTTGGATCGATGATCTCAGCGGATTAGTTATTAAATTATGTCAACAGTACTTGAAATGCAAAACCTGCCGCAGCGTTGTTCACCCTCTTGTCACCTTAAGTTGTGAATGCTGGGCAGTCACCGAAAATGAACACCGCCTCGCGGTTATGAAAGCAAAGATTCCACCGTTATATCGGTTGTGTTATTTTCTAGGGTCACATCGAAATGGGGGCTATACTATCGTAAAGGAAAAATTGCAAAATAAACACCTTCGATGGTGTGGTCATGCTATCTATCTATGCTGGTAAGATTTTATTACCAAAGATTGGCCTGAACATTCAAGTCCACGGGAAAAAACTCAAAGATCAACCGTAACAACGATGGCATGACACACTAGACGGTGATTTGGACGCGCTTTGACTCCAACCAGGCCAAACTTATGGCCGGAAAAAGTAACGAACTCGATCCAGAAGAACCAACCCCCCAACGGGACACGACTAAGAAAAGGAAGAGTTGCGATAGGCGGTGTTCAATTCTATCATCGTTTAGGATGCAATAAAGAACATTTTGGCCTCCGTTAGCTTTGAAGCATTGACACCAAATGTTCCACTATCGTGACCAACATGATCCCAGATAGAAATCGAAATCCATTCGATTGTACAAAATACTATTATTAACCTTGTTTGACTAGAATGGGTTGATCCTAAGGACTAGACTAGATATTTGGGTTGAGTAGTTTTTGAGAACGGGTTATTAAAGTAATTGAGGGTTTTCCGACCCTTCCCTTTGCAACCAATATAAAAACTAATATCGGAAAGTACTAATTGAGACCTTTCATTTGACATCCGACACGACTATACTCGATGAAAAAAAATTGACACCCCTCTTTGCATATATGGGGAACATTCCGTGAATTCAACGTGGAACTATGGTACTCACTGCTTCCAAAAGGATGCACCGGTCTCACCTTTCTAAAAAAAATTCGTATCAATAGGAGTAACCATTTTTGAGATAATAGGTGCGACAAACAGACAGACAGACAAACGGACGGGCCAACAGGAAGCCAGTAAACCGATTTTAATAAGGTTTTGTTTTAGGCAAAACCTGAAAAACGCGTTCCTATCCCAAGAAATGAGACGTATGTAAATCTCGATAGGTGGAAAAACGGTTCAAGTGCCAGCAAGCAAGTCACTGTCACAATTTTTAACTTATTATTTGCATGGCCTGAAATATGATGATAATGAACGAAGTCTCACTGGAAACGGAGAAAATGGAGAGAATGCCCTGTACTTCACAAAGGAGTGAAGGACAAAAATTGGATGAAAAGATGGAGACTCGCCCTGACGTACTTATCGTTTCAATATCGAGCCATTCATCCATACCGAAAAAAGTGAAAACTTATCCCGGTCTAAAAGATCCCGGAGAAAATCTTAGCATGATTCGGAAGAATCAGGGGAAGATTGCATGTTAGGCCTGAAAGAGTCCGATAAGAGGTAGTTTGAAGTCTTCCTAGGCTAAACAAAAAACGATCCAATAGAACACCCCAGTGTGACTTCAAAAGCGTGGGATCACCATCCAATGCAAGGACGGAATCTTGCATATCACAAGCCGAAAATTTACATTGCATTAGTGGAACAGATTGGGTTTTAGGACCTGCATTATGCGTGTATTAAACCAGAAAAATATAGTATTCCAGGACTTGAAAAAAAGGGTAAAACGACTACCAGCAATGGTGGCCTATAAACTCCTAAACACCATATAAAAGGGGATAGGTCTTCTGTTATCGTAGAATACAGATCTCCTTGAGTAAATGTTTCGAATGTCCTATATGTATACGACCAATCGGGACGAACATTCCCGTAATAAATGGACCTCTTAGAAGCGGAGCTTGTCGATGATTTTAATGCAGGGCCGTTGTTTTTGTCTTCTGGAAGCTTTCTTGTAGTTTACCATCATATTGGCTGACAAGTATATAGTAAATGCCTGAAAAGAGAATTCAGTTCGGTTGTAGATTTCGCCTTTGTTCGTGATTTACAAGCTTCTGATATCCTATGGCATATTAGGAACCACTACACTCGGTGCAATCAAAAAAGTAAATCAGAAGCTGCAGACCTGGACGTCAAAAGATGCAAACAATGTCAGACTGCAATGTGACAGCAATCGATGAACAAACCTTTAAGAAGTCTTTTGATTAACTTGAACAATAAACTTGCCAAGCATACTTTAGAAGAGAACCCTACGAGGTAGGTAGAACTCACTTGGAGGCAGAAGTACATGTCTGCAAGAAGACTATCAGAAGTCAGGTGGTTAAAGCAAACCTGTGGTAATGATGGAATATATCAGTGAATGACAGGTCCCGACCTCCTTCTGATGATTATTCAATAGTCATTATCTAAAAAAAGGGAGGGTGGTGGCTGCAACCAGAGGCTTTGGGTGACGGTGGCTACATCTCGGGTAGGAAGAAGAAAACTGGAGGGTGACAGTATAGGAGCAAGTCCCGGCAGTATCGCAAATAAAAATCTTAAGCTCGTCGTGAAGTTTAGGTCGGACTCGTTAGTGGAGTTATTTGAGCAAGCTTTGTGGATGTTCATGAAAATGATAGAAGATGGTACTGGTGCTTAAAGTCGGTAAAGCTCTATGCGGACTGTTGGAAAAATTTTAAAATAAGTTATCCATAATATGTATATGAGACCAATAATTTGGTTTCCCCTGAGGCAAGTCAACTATTATATTAATACCATCAAATTTGTGTTTGGTTAGGTAGTTTGGAGAGCTGCACTGCATACCGTACCTCCAGACTAGCCTCGGAAGACGCGGCCCATGAAAAAGGTCGCAAAAGCGAAAAATGATGAAAATGATCGGAAAAGGCTCGCTGCTCATACAGGCTGATCCCCGAGATCAAAAGCAGAGAATTTAACGGATGGTCACTAATAAGCACATAAAATGTTTCACGGATCAAGGAGGATGACTCAGATACCTGCCCATGTTCAAAGTGGATAATTTACCTAACTATCCCGATAATATCCGGAGGACCTAAAGTACATTTTCCTCCATTGTCGCTCGAAGGAGGCACTGAATAGGTCATTAGTGTCGGTGAATATGATATAGGAACCATTTGTATATTAAGAAAACTGATCTAGTGGTTAAGACTAGGGACATTAATTAGAACAAACCCCTCTTCGGGGTATCTAATTGGAATTGCACAGTGTATTCAGCAAAAAATTGCAGAAATAAGAATAGATATGTTTCGTTTTTGTTTCATTATTCAATAATTCAGGGAATACTATTCAGAAGGGTCGCATTGTTGGCACTCTTTTCTCTCACACGCTACTGATAAAAATCATATGCCACAAATTCGGTACATAATGTTCCTATAGCTGATATTGCTTAGATGTAATATGAACAAGTCGGGAAACCGGAAGTTGGATGCTTCAGGTACGAAAGGTTTTGTGTATTTATTAGTACGTAGCACGTATTATATCCATATATTATGTGAGAGTATCTACTTTCGGGTGATATTGACATTCATAGTCTTCAATTTTCAAAGAAGCAACAACTTTGACTTTTCGTTAGTAATAGTGCGATTTGCACCAAACTTCGTGATTTAAGGTGAGCTTAAGGGGTTTTTTCGTGGCAATTACTAAAAATTATGGTAATCTACTATTTTTAACTTTATATGAACAGGTATCGGTATGGAGGGTATTTCGGAGCCTAGGCGCCATACAGTGGCAGCCTCCCGTTTTTTTTTTCAGATTTTTCGGTTGGGTAGTTTCTGAGACTGGCCCCCTCAAAGAAATGATCATTTTCAACCCCCCGCACTCCCCACCCTTCCAACAAATGTCAAAACTAAGACCGTCTTCGAAAAGTATTAACCCAGACCTTTAATTTAATATCCCACATGACTATATTTGATGCAAAAAAATTTTACACCCCCCTTTTGCATGTAACTCAATTTTGTGTCAACCGCTATAACCGTCTCCGAGACAAATGCGTGTGACGGACAGACAGACAGATGGACAGACATCTTTAGATATATCTATCTTTGTATTACTAAGTACAATTGATAGAGTGAGTACAGTGAGCGGAAGTAGAGGGGGTTTGTATGATAACCTGAACCTAGTGAATAGCAAGTGAAGGGTCTTTGACATAGCAATTTACGAAGATCACGAAGAGTAAAGAAGTGAAAACAGGAATTTCCTAGGTGGAGGTATCAAACATAGAATGAAAATTGAGATGTAATATATAGATAGATAGATTTTGCAATAAATATACTTTTTTATCTCTTTACATTCTATATATAAGCAATTATTGAAGTGATGAATGAATTTAAAGATATTTATTGCTTGATCGTTATGCAGAACGATATAGATATAACTAATATCTAATACGAATAATGTGAGGGATGGTAGTAAACATTTTACTAAGACTAGTTAATATGCATAGCACCTGCTCGTTGGGCAATGGGACATTGCGGATACCTCTCGGAATATTAAATAAATTGTAAGTAACATTTTTCTTGAGTTCTGCGTTAAATTACTGACACAAATATCGCGCTCAGCAATTTTAATTAGTAGCTAACCTTGATTGGCAATTTTTCTATTTTATCGAAGATATTACTCCCTCATGAATCGTTTCTGGTCTACAATTTGAAGTATTTGAATGTTATAGCTTCATTCCACCTCTATACTCGTATTCAGATGTTCATATTCTGCTCCCTACATTCGAAATTTCCTAAACCGTAGCTAATTTAAATTTGGCTTTGTAACAAATAATATGGAGTCATGTGGTGGCTTCGAACAAATGTGGGTATTTAACCGACTAACGATAGCATCTACCAAGTAAACGGATATGACATTTGTGGTACATTGCGTCATCAGAAATTGCACATACATGGTCTCCTATCTTAAATATCATTGAATATACCACCAAATTTTGTCAAAATTGTGAATTGTTTTATTTCAATTTAAATCTATTTGCTATTTTTAGCGAGCTTTGTATATTAGATATCCAAATTTCATGGGGGTATATGTATAACTCTAATTTGACAGGCTACACAGGCTACACCTTCTAGGCAATAAAATGAGAGGTATATGTTTACTGTTCGTTAATATGATTTTTTGCTAGAGGAGAGCCGACAAGTAACTACCTATAGTTTATAAAAAGAGGAGAATCAGAGAAAAGCTACTTTGCCATTCATGGTTTCGTCCATTGGCATGCCATGTTATTTCTACTTTTTACTGGTTACACTGAGCTGGCAGAACTGCATAACCAATTTCTTCGTCACAAAACGCAATAATTCAGAGAAACGGTTTTCACTTGATGTTGGTGTTCAGATAGTTGCATTTCCAAATTCTGCACAAAAGAGCAGAGGTGGATATAACGTCGAGCGACGTCTTTCTAGATAAACAAATTGTTCTACACCTTCGATTTTTTGCACATGAATGCAAAGAGGAGAATGCAATCACCCATCAGACTCAGGATCGCCTTTACACGGGCCAGAACCCTTCTGTGGAATCGGAAACGGTTTCATGGCTTTGACACTAAGAAATGAAGAGGAACGGTTGAGGGAACTATACTGGGCGGGCCTACCAGGGATGAATCAGTCCAGGGTGCTTATTGGGGCATACGAACCCATGAGCACAAAGGATTGCTTAAACCTCATCCAGGAAGAATCTCCAGGATCAGCGAAGCTTCTTGGGTATATTAAACTTCTATTGTCGTGTCTTGCCCAAGGCCGCTCATAACCAAGCGATCTTGAACGCCTACTTGTCTGGGCTCAAAACTAAAGGCTCCTGCAAGGTTGGGTGATCTGCTGCGGCCATCCATGCGTTCGAGTCAAACAACAGCTTGTTAATGCAACACTGCTGGCATTTAATCAGCAGATGCACCTCTAGTCGCATTCATTGATGACTCAGATACAGCTGTAGGTGCTGCTCTTTATCAACGGGTGAATCAAATCTGGCAACGGTCGAGTGCAGTACATTGCGTACCAGAGGTGCAAAGTTAACGTTCGAAAGGAAGTAGGTGTATCCTCTAGGTCAATCCAGTGCTTCCATCCATCTCGACATCATCGACCCTCGGCGAGAGTCCCACGGATTCAAGTATTGGCTCGTGATCATCGACAGATTTACGTGGTAGCCTGAAGCACCAGGGAATGCAATTCGAATTTACTGTTTTCGGGGAATTAGGAAAGCTCCTTGGTTTCAAACGACATAGGACTACCCCATACCATCCACAGTCCAATCGTATGCTGGAACGTTGACACTGGACGCTAAAGGCCGCCTTAATGGCGATCTGTCGTGGTCGCGGTCCTTACCTTTCGTCCTTCTCGGTCTCCATTCAGTCCAACGAGAGGAGCTCACTTGCCAGCCCCGCAGAGATGGTTTACGGAGAGAATCTGTGCCTCCCCTCTGACCCTGTACTCAGAGCAGGGTTAGATACCTGTTACGCGACAACGAAGGTTGGCACTCCCAGGGACCTCGAGACGTGTTCACAGGTCCTCATTCAGGTGGACGCTCCTTGGGGGCCGTTGCAACCACCAAGCGCCTTTAGAGTTCTGGAACCAGGCGAGCACTCGCTCAAGCTCGACGTCTGAGGCAGGTACAAGTGGGTATCCTTGTCGAGACTGAGAGCTTTCGACGAGCCGGTGGACGCTTCGAAAAAATACCCGTCCGGCGTGAACCTGCCACCGCGAATTCGCCTCTGCCGCTTCATTGAACGCCCGTGGAAACAGCTAAAGGCCAGGCAGGAGACCGAGGTGAGGAATGCGAGGATGACAAACACTCTCTTTCAAGTCCCGTCTGCCGACCAAGGTGTTTCGAAAAGATATTAAAAAAGCGGCCAAAATGTTTCGAAAAGATTTTATAAAAAGGGGGAAAGAAACGGAATTTCTTATTTATTGACAATGGGGGGAAAACATATCCCAAAATATCGTTACAGTCTTGAATGAAGTGCTCTAACATACTTCAAGGCTCGGATGCAATTGAATTGTTGCTCCAACGGTTATTATTATTATTACAGCAATTTGTATTGTGGGAGAAAAGCATTGACATGTTTGGCGTTCTTCGTGTTGGTGTCGTATCTGTGGACTTGCGAATATGTTAGAAATGCTAGGGGTAGTTTGATGTTATTTTCGGAGGACTTCTTGCAGTTCTCTTGATTTAATCTTCTGCGACAGGAAGCAATCCGCACTGAAGCGTTACAATTACACAATGGGGTAATGCAGGGCTTTTTTTATTGTTTGAGTACCGATATCTTTTGTAAAATTTCACTTTTTAATAAAATATTTAGCTTTAATTTTACCAAGCATAAACAGATACATGACTACCTGCTACCTTCAAATTCACAATAGATTCACTGTTGCTTTCCCATGGTTTTTGCTAGTAACCCCGGACTAGAATCTCTGAGTATTAGTAGAGTCATTTGCTTAACCCAACAGTACAACCATACACGAATTTCCATTCAAAATTAGTAAACATTCTAGGGTTCCGGAAAGGGGAGTTGTTCCTTAGAAGAGAATTCTTGATTGATTTGAACATCAGGTTTTGAGAGAAATGCATGGCCTCTTAACCAGATATAACAGATACTTTCCAGAGGTGCATATAGTCACCTAGAACAGTTCGAATTAAGACCACATAAAAATCACAAAGCTCAGAAAATTCTAAAGCTTTTCTCGCTGAAAGATTTTCACAAACAAGTAAGGACCATAAAGCCACAGAATCTAGTCTTGGTGAGAAGGTTTTGCTAGAAATAATAATTTTTAATGGTCGGCAGCAGTGCAACTTCTCCATCATTGTGACTGCAATTCGAGCCCCAACAAAGTCATTTTTATGTTTTTTTTACCTCAATATACTTTTTCGCACCATTTCAACTAAAAGGAAGATATTTTCGATTATAAATCGGAATAAGTATCTAATAATTGTTGCAGGGTAAGTGCAACCTCTTATTGGTATTTAACAGTGCTAATACCTTTTAACCTTCATTGACCTGGCCTTATGGCGAGCAGTCATTGCCAAACCCACGTTATATTTCATTGACTTCTTATCCGTTATTGCACAAATAATAAAAAAAGATTGTTCTTTTGTTTTTTAGCACTCAGACAATAAATGAAATTAGCAGAACAAACAACCTTCGAAAAATTGCTAATTGCAAACAAGGACTTCTAAGTGGACACTCTGCCAAACCCAAAGTCTGTATGGTGACACCAATAAAAAAAGACGGAAATTGAAATTCTGAAACGAAATGTCGAGAAAGAAAGGTTTTCTTGAGAACTTGTTATATCCACTTAAGATATTGGTGCGAAAATATAATTTAACGTTTTTCTCTGTTTGAATAGAATGACATCCCGAATTCACGAGTACTTGCAAGTTCTTAAAATCTGCACTTGAGACTCCACTCAAGAACCACTTCATATAGGGAGCAAAAAATGGAAAATGATAAAAAAATTACTACAAATAATTAAACAATTAACATTGGTGAATATAATGGATATTAGCTTATAATGACATTGGATGACTTTAAGATCATGCCATAAACAGCACACAGGATCTTTATTGGGGCATATTAAATTAATTATAAAAAGGTTATCTTTCGCATTTACGACTGCTTAACAGACTGTTGAAAGTAAGAAAAATACATAATACTCACAATGTGGCACCAAGTTAAACAAGTAGGAAACTGGTGTTTCTGTTTTTTTTTTAATGGAAGGAACTTTTGAAGCCTATTCCATTCGTCTCTAACTATAAAAATTCATTATTATCCGGAAAACTGGAAAGACGCTAGGATAATAGTTATCCTGAAACCAGGGAAAGACAAACATATAGACTCAGACAATTACTCTCCTCCCAGTCCTTTTCAAGATATTCGACAACGTCCTTCCTATCACCCTCTATAGTCCTGAGTGTTTGCCGACTATAAAAAACAGTGACGTCTTGCAGTAATGGAGACGAAGATATCGCGTTGCACTAGTAGCGTAATACGACTTGATTACATCCGAAATGAGGATATCCACGATTTGATATGGGGTTGCACCGATCGTGGAAAAATTGCGAGAGAAGCGTATTCGATGGTATAGTCACGTAGGTCGCGCTAACGAGAGTTCACTTGTTAAGATTGGTCTGAACATCGAAGTCGGCGGTAAGCGACCAAAAGGTCGGTCGTAACAACGGTCGCTTGATATGTTGGATGGGAATTTAGCACAACCGATCACGACGAGCGGACCTGGCTTTTTAATAGGGCAAAGACTAAAGAAAAAGAAGGAAACTAATTGTCTGGGCGTTCATAGTTCCGACCTTCTCACCAAATTTCGTGTCAATCGGTATAGCCGTTTCTGAGAAAAGTGTCGTTATTCGAGCTAGGAGCACCATGCCAACGAAATAGTGATCCGGGTCTATATTGGCCCCCTATATTCTGATATTCATCAAGGCTGGGAGGTGCGACGCTCGATTATCAACATGTGGTCAATTTGGTTGGCCCACATTTGTTCGTGGACCGCTTTCTGCGCAAACCAGGTACTTCCATATGGTGTCGTGACTCTTCTCCAGGAAACCCGTCCCTGACTAGCTCATCTCCTGCAACGCTGTGACGCCAGCCCTATATGGGGGCAAGGTATCGGTTAGTTGCTTGGCAGCTCCATCTCTGTACAGGGAATGCACGATATAAAGGTCGAAATTCTCAATATGGCCACCTCAAAGGAAAATAAGCGGGGACTGCTCTTCACGATGTAATCGTGAACGAATATCATACCACAAGAAATATGCCCCTAGTGCTTTCCTACGCATGGAAGGAACACTCAACAATGTAGGTCCCAAAGCTATCCAGGAATTTCTAACCGGAGTGGGGTTGGAGAGTTGTCTTACCCTTTTGATAGCTAGTATGTTAAGAACCAGTATAATCCAATCAAATCTGAGAGGCAGTCATTCAACCAGGGATGTGAGGAAAGGGATGCTCGAAGGCGGCGTGATCTTTCCGGTAATCCAATTAATAGCCATGTATGAAATCCTAAAGAATCATTAACGACATGATGATATTGATATCAAACATGTTTCCTACCATTATCAGCGGGATTTTGAAGGAAGGGTTGGAACAAGAGAGAGAAATCCAATTGAAACTGACCTGATGCTATTCATAACAAAGGCCACCTTCAGCAACTGATTGAACAACTTCTGTTACTTTCTTCAGATGTCTTGTTCCTTGCCGTGGTATCGTATGTGAAATTTAATTGGAGACTAAACATAGTAATGTAGGCTAAGAACGCCAGTACAGTTTTCTGCACTTGCAAAAGGGCGTTTGCGTAAAAAATGGGGATTGCATTCGAAAGTGGTTTACAGCTGATCCTCACTTATTTTGGCAGCTTGTGCTGAGCGGGAAGTACAATAGAAACAAATTTAGCAAAGTTCAAAGTAGCGCATATGTGGGAATTACTAAGACTATTTGGGTTTGCTCAACGAATGTCTTCAATGTGTTGCTGCACATCCTTCCAGTCGTCCTTTACATCAAATACGTTGTACCATACAACGTTATAATTGTCAGAAGGAAAAATACTGCCTAGCGAGGCCTTTCTGTCATTATCATAAGCTGGACCTGTTGCAAGAGGATTCTGCGCTTCGGTCTGCGCTGCACGTAGGCTGAGCTTTAGAAGAAACTTTGCAATGGGGTTCTCAACCATGGCAGAACGGAAGAAGCAAGTTTATGGCACCGTATTTTCAACCAATGGATCAAAAATGGGGTGTGGAGTTAAAGCGAAGGTTTTCTCAGATGAACATAATATTTTTGAATTGTACAGTCTTTCAGGGTATGCCACCGTCTACCAGGGTATGCCATCGTCTTCCAGGTGGGGATTCTGGCAATATTGAAGCCTTATGAACGGAAGAGATGTATTTGGGCTACTAACGGGAATATGCTCATTTTGACATACAGTCTGGTGGCTTGACTGTATGTCAAAGCTTTAGAGACGGCGGCGGCATCCTCCAAATTGTTGAGTCAATACAGGGGTAAACTGAACAGACCTGAGTGTTTTGCTGAAAGTCTCTCTCTCTGGATTCCCGGACTCAGTGATATAGACGACAACGAATGGGCTGTAACTAGGTAAAATGTTTTTTTTTGGAGAATTCAAGGAAACTCTCATTGAAAGGTAAGCGAGTTCTACCTTTTTTCGTGAACTCCACGAGCTAGTTTTACTATTCAAAGTGCGCCAAATTTTATTCTTTTTCCCTTATGAGGGTCATGGCCTTCAGATTTGTGACAAGTGGCGTACCACACGCTATTTGTGCTGCGTCTATAATAAATTGCCCTCGTCCATTGAGGAAGTCAGTGGTTTATCAGAGCGGAAATATACTTTTAACAAACCCATTCTACGACCGATGCGGTCATGGATCTACTTCGGGATGCGATAGCTATTGGCATGTAGCTCTGGACATTAAAAAAGTTGTTTGCATGCCTTCAAAATGCAATCAAAATGCACTTTTCTCGGCTAATTGAAGGTAGATAAGCACACTCTGGCTTAACTGAATGTTCTTAGCTAGAGAGAAACTGCTATCTGTTCTGGCTATTCCTGGGAGAAATGACATAGCTAAGCGTAATCTCGTGGTGTTTCTAGTGTTTAAATTATCACGATTTATTCTCTTCATCAGTACTGCAAGTCTGGATGATAAATAATACTAGGGAAACGCAAATCAAGTCTTAATTATTTCGGGCTCTTATCTCTGCATGAACCATAGTAGAGTGTTTTTTTTTTCCGAGCATGCTGGGATTCCTGAGTTCGCATAAATTTGATGACGGACCATATCACTTGAGAAGCAACCTACTTCCTCTCTTGTGGTTCACGTACTCCTCTTTTTGGGTTAAACAACCAAGTTCCAAAAGAAACGAAAAAAACTTGACTGACGGTTTCGTCCAGGGCAGAGGCAACTCATCAGACCTTGGCTCACATCTGCCTTGGGAGCAGCGTGACCGAAAGTGGCGACAGGTGGTAACCGCTCCATTTATATATAATCGCAAATACGACATGAATGCGAATTATATTGAAGTGAAATCCGTCCTAAGTTTAAACCTGTACCAGGCCAAAGTGAATTTTTTTTTGGTGAGGATATTGAAATAGTCCGTCAAGATTTTTTTTCCTTTTTTAACTTGGGTATTTAACCCAAAAAGAGGATTACGTAGACCACAAGTGAGGAAGTAAGTTGCTTTCCAAGTGGTGCGGTTCGTCATCAAGTGAATGCGGACCCAGGACTCTCAGCATCCTCAACAAAAAAAATTCACTTTGGCCTGGTGCAGGTTTGAACTTAGGGCGGATTTCACTTCAATATAATTCGCACTCATGTCGTATAGGGTTTGCAGGCATTGCAATCCTCAGCAAATACCTGAGTAATGCATGGTGATTTAACACAAGGATGTTCAGACCCATCTTAGCAAGTGAGTTCTCGATTTAATTCCCACAGCTCCCTGACCAAATCATACCTACTTACACCCTACCTCTGGGCAATATAAAACAGCATAAGAGAGAGGGTGAACAGTGAGTTCTCCACGTCGTCAAAAATAAATGTGAACCGACTGATCGGTGGTTGTGTAGCAGCGGAAATGAACTTAATGTAAAGTAAATGTAACATTTTCTTGGAACCCAAAGCCTCCCTGAGATCGGATCGAAAATGCCACGATAATTAGGGCAATAGAAAATGAGCTACAAACATATGCTCCTTGTTCAGACGTGATGCTCTTAGAGCACTCATCGAACAGGTCGTAGACGTACAAAGTAGATGTCTTGCCCGTCCTGGGAACAAAATTATTACGTAGTGACATGTTTGACTCTCGATTATTTTTAAAAGCGGAAACAAGAGTGAAATACGAGAATAAGGCACAGCTTCTGTCGTCTGTCGTCACAAACGTTGGAACAGAGCCACAATGGAAGTCATCCTCTGCGATATAACTAACGAGAATGGAAACATGCTCATAGAATTTGTTTGCAGCACAGACATAGCGGCCTTTTTGACTTATTTTTACTAGCGCAGGATGCAGAATAAGCCACCATTCAACAAAATTGATCGCCTCTTCATTAAGAAACGAGTTGCATCCCTGATGTGCATTCAAAACCTGAAGCAAATAGCAACAGTGACCACTAGCTCGTCAGAATAAGACATCGATACCGGATAGCAAATAACGGTAGTTTTTGTGAAAAACAAAACCGGATTAAAATCGGTTTACTATCTGTTTTTCAGTCTGTCTGCCACACGAACTTTTCTCAGAAACTGTTAAACCTATCGTCATAGAATTTGGTGGAACAGTGAATACCACCCCATGACATCGTTCAACATTGATTTGAAGGAACATTCCAATGCATCCAAAACGGGGTGTAAGATTTTTTTCTGCTGAATATAGCCATAAGGGCTACCAAACTATTATTTTCCGAAGCGAGTTTGAGTTTTTATAGCAATTTTCAAGAGAATTGTCACTTTTTTAAAAGCCTCTACCCCCAAAAAAATTATGATAGTGTCCCCATATGATATCTGGGCCTCAAAATACTCTCCATAACTCTCTCCATTCTCGAAAGTTAATAATATATTACAATATTTTGTCAATTTATTGGAAACCCCTCTTAAGTTAATTCTAGAAATGTTCTTAAATGAAAAGTCGAAAAACCTTTTGTACCTGAAGCGTTAAGCTTTCGATTTTCCACTTATTTTATATTTGATATGACAAAGTAATTGAAAGGAAAATTAAGGGACATATCGATATAGACGATACCATTTTAGTCGAATTAAATCTATCAGAAACCAAGCTTCCCACAGGCCCGTTTAATTACAAGTCAATGAGAGTTGAATATTCAAAACGAAAGACTTAAGACAGAAACCTTAATTTGCATTTGGAATTTTTATGAGAGTTGTTTGCTCTAATATTGTGCAAGAAACATTCAACTGGCATAAATTCTTTAAATGTACGAATATATATACATTGTAGATAATCATTCTGACATTAGGTGGTTTCAATTAGATATGCGTGAGTAGCATTGAACCTGACAAATGAACTTGGGGCGCTCAATATGCATAAAAATGCAATTTTAATTTAGTCATGTAACCGCCTTATGAAGTCGATGAGATCAATGCAAACTAGCTTATTCAAATTCTAATTAATCACAATAACTCTTGAATAGCTCATACTTCAACAAAGGTCAGAATCGCAGCAACAACAACAAATACAGCAATAATTGAACGTTGCGCATCTTATTCAAATCAAAAGATAATACTGAGACATGCAACCATACAATTTGGAATGTAACAAGCTTATTAAGTACGTTCAGACCTCATCAGTTTTTTATTTTCAAGTATTTCTTAATACATTAAAACAGTTGAGATGAGAAAACATCTTTAATATTTTTTATGACCACAAATAAGGAAATTTACGTCACATGTTTAGTTAGCTTAAGTGCTGGATAATAATGGTGATAACGTTAAAAATAACTCATTAAAATGGCGTGGTGATTTAGGAAAGGTAAATTTACTTACAGTGTGTGCTTGCCGCGCCTCTTCTATGTAGTGTGTCGTTATTATAACAGTCTTTTGTCCGGCTTTCGTAATGTGTACAAGATGATTCCAAATACTCTGTCGTAAGAGCGGATCAACACCAACGGTCGGTTCGTCCAAGATCAGAAGCTCAGGATCGTGCATTAGGGCAACAGCAAATGATACTCGACGCTGCTGTCCTCCACTGAAAAGTAGTTATCCAAAATGTTTCAACGAAACTCTTTTATGGGCTATAAGATAATAAAGAGTAGCTGAAAGTGAAGTAAACTAACTACTGAAGGGTATCCACCAAATAAAATGGGCAAAGTTTCATTGAAATGCAACATTGATATTTTTTTCGAATTTTAGCAAACGAACATTATCCCTAAATTTGGAAAATTTGAGTTTCTTGTCGGGCCCATGCAAGGAATTTTATTTTTAATTTATTTTTTTTTGTCTTTTTCTTTTATTTTTTAATTTATTTTTTATAGTTTATAGTTAATTGCTCTAAAATTCAGCGCAACAACATTTTCTCAACAATTCAAATAAACTATGCACTTACCTCAAATTTTTAACTAATCTATTCTGCGATGGTAAATCTAAGAAATTCAGTAAAAACTGCAATCGTTCCATAATTTCTGATGTTTTCATTCCGAATATCCAACCAAAATACATCACAGTCTCTTTAATTGTGAATTCGCCGAATAAAGCGATTTCTTGTGGCATGTAACCAACACGTTTTCCAGGAACGCCTGAACCTTTTGTTCCCGGCTTTCCTCCAAGCACCCAGATTTCGCCGGCATTCAATCGTCTGCGCCCAACAATACAAGAAAGAAGTGTCGTTTTTCCACATCCAGAAGCACCAAGCAAACCATATCTGAAAGGAAGAGAATGAAAAATTGTAAAATTATCGTAATTAATTGGGACATCTACATATATGTATACATTCTACATTAAAGCTAAGTACATTTGCAGAGTGGGACTTGGAGTCTACGTGTTGTCACAGGAGCATGGCCCCACTATAAAATGACAATACTCGTGTTAGTCCTAATGTTTTCCTTCGGTTCCTAACAAGCTAAATGATGAAACCTTAGCCCTGTTTAAGAAGATAATCATCCGGAGAATTTTTGGCTCCTTATAGCAGGATCCGCGATACTGTAGCGTAAATACGCAGCAAATACAGCAAAAATATCGGATTGGTGGAACTAAGCACGAAACAGCAAGAATTAGAGTTTCTTATGAAAATATGCCTAGACCAGATGCCGTCATCGCATGGCTCTATTTTCGCTCAAATCGAGTTTTCAATGCTTCTACCTACCTACCTGATTCGATAGAACTGTTTTTTCCCTGTAATCGCGTGATATGCTATAATCCTAGAACTAGAAGATGGTGGTTGCTCAGCACAATTCAGCTCTATTGATATATCATCACCACCAAACGACGTTTGCTGAGGAGAGAGGGGTGGAAAGGGGGGACGGGGATTCGCCCTAACCCGACATTTTTTTTTTCAATGAAAAAAGGGAAAATATTTAGTCCGGCATAATTTTTACTCAAGACTCATATAATAATTACTCCGGGCCCGTTTCTTTCGCATAATTTTCACCCTGGGTCCGGATTTCCAGTCTACAGCCCTGAACGTTTCATCAACAGAATTTTTCTGTCGGTTTCGTTCAGGGCGGAGGTAATTCATCAGAAGCTGCCTCACCTCTGCCTTGGAAGCAGCTTGACCGAAAGTAGTGATAGGTGGTAATCACTCCATTTATATACAATCGCAAACACGACATTAGTACCAATTACATCGAAGTGAAATCCCTCCTAAGTTCAAATCTATACCAGACCAACTGGGAACAGAATGAGGTAGTCTGACCCAGACTCCACGGTACGACTAAAAAAAAGACGAAACCGAAGCGATAAAAGGGTGAAACACAGAGAACAGAAGAAAAAAAACAACAAATGACTCATAACTTGCTAAAAGAGAAACGCCGGCCCTGATGCTCGGTTCAAGCAAATATTCTAAGCTGCTTTGAAAAGAATGCCATGAAATTAGTAGTGACTCTCAAAAAATATTGTCAAAATGATTAAAGGGATGGAGAGTAGAGAGTTTAGATATTAACTGGGGGCATCGCTCAATTTTTTTTCAGATTTTTCGGCTGTATAGTTTCTGAGGATGACCTCTTAATTTAAGTGACCTTTTTCTAACCTTCCTCTCCTACACTTCTTATAGACTGATGTCAAGACTAAAACCTGCTTCGAATAATACTAGTCGAGGAGTCTTCGCTCTTTCAGTAACCCCTCCTGTATTTTCACGATTGCGGAGCAAGCCATAAGTCACTTATCCTTGGACCTCAGTATCTCCACCACTAAGTTCTCCGAGCTCACGTTCCGTGTCCCGTAAGTAACCGGGTAATGTGGTAGTTGGTCTCCCCATGTTTTCGCTCAAGCCACACCCTAATGTTGAGAATGAGCCTGCCACCACCAATACTGCCTCATCTGAAGTGGTTCTAAAAGCACTCCGGCTAGAAGTAACCTGGACAGTGTTTCGACCCACCAATAATAGGCAAAATTTTTGTAAGTGCCGTAGTGGCACTGGCTTCCTTTTGGCCTGCATATTCTAGGTGTTCCCTAAAACTCAATTTGGTGTCAACTATCACTGCTCGGTATTTGATAACCGGCTTCGATACGACCGTATATCCACCGACCTCCATTTTCACAGTGTTATTTTTCTTGCGGTTGGTTATTAAGACCGCTACGGTTTTCGCATCCGCCAAGGTCAATCCGGCTTTTACTAGCGAGGAGTTTACCGCTCTTACTGTTTCCTTCGCGTAGACCTCCACATCTTTTGGGTGTTTTACTGTAACAACCACAGCTAGGTTGTCAGCAAAGCCTACAATCGTAGTTCCCTCTGGGACGGGAAGAGACAGGTCATCTGAACTGATCTCTGCGGCCCTTTCATTTCCACTCTGTAGACCTCGCCCTAAGGGCTTATATGGGCATAGTTACACAGCTGTCTGAAGCAGTTCTTTTTGCTCCTCCAAACGGCTTCTTTTAGGCGGCCACGCACTTGCCTTTGTGCCTCCTCTCGTCCATCTCCACTAGACTTTCCCCTCAGTCTCTGGCCTTCTTGCCCGGAAACATGCGGCTCTCAAACTTGCGACTTCGTTGTTCCAAATCTGATGCAAGCCGGGACCCAGAAGCTCAGCACTGTAGGTAGGAAAGGGAATTTTATGAGCATATTTGTCTGTGTGATTGTTCCATTTGTATATGGTAGGTCGTATACAGTATGTTCGGCAATGTATTTGAATGTGGTACTGACATTCCATGCCTTAAGGTGCGGTGATTGATTTTAATGATAATAGTATCATTTCCGCTAAACTTTCTAGTATAATGCTCCATATTGTAATAATAGTCGTTGGCGCGTCAATCCAATTGGATATGACTCTTGAAGCACGAGAATTGATTATTGAGCTTCTAATTTTTGGGATAATAAAATTCCCGGTCTCTTTGGTCTTTCGCAATTTATTCTGAATACTTGGACAATAATACCTCTCTTATTCTACATGCCCCGTGAGAAAATAAGCGAGATTACTGTCTTTCCAAACATTCTTTGATGGCAGAGACAAGCCTGTGTATCTACCGATGCTTTCCTGAGCTGCTGTCATCTGTTTATAGATCTCTCTTTCCACATTCTTCGTCTGCGATGAAGGAGAGACGAAGTAAAAGTCGTACTTGCTTGCTATCTCGTTTGCTAAAATATCAATTGCCATTGTTCTCGAGATGACGAGTACTGCATCGGCTGAAACGATCTTAAAGGCATATTCTTAGGGCTGCCCTACTCAGTACTTGCACGTTACTGGAGCTTTATAGAGTAAGGACTAGCTCCCTACCCTGGCAGTCTACAAGTATACCCTATTCTTCTAAATGCTTTGTGATTGCAACCAGTGCTTCATCTTCAGCGTAATCTACCAACACTTTTCCATAATCAGAATTTTAAGTACATCATTGAAGATGCACAACAGGAAGCCCCATGCTGAGCCGTGTGAGGCTCTTGGGGTCCGTCATCGGTGTCATAAAAGTGTTTTATTTTTGCCCATCGGCGTCTGAGGTTTTGTAATGATATGGCACAAGTTCAGGGGCACCGCCGTCCAACATTTACTGGTATCACCCTTTGCGTGAATCGCATCTTCGACGAAGCGAGCAGCAAATTTGGCGACATCATTGGTCGATATGGCTTTATGGGACCTATACTGTTGACTAGAAAGATATCCCTGCCTCCCAATCACCGAGAACCATTTATTGTAGGTCACCCGTTCATTATTTTTATGATAATATCTAAGAAGGATGGTATACCTGAAGGCTAACCAACCTTGGAGGTAATCAGCCTTGGAGAACTTGGAGAACTGACAATGCAAAAAATATGTCGCACTGTATACCGTCTAGGCCCGGAATACCTTAGCATTCTAATCAGTAAACCATTCGGATTCGCTCCAGACTCTGTCCTACATTATTATGATTATAAGGTGAACTTTCTGGGAGGGGGTTCCAGTGAATTCACAAAATATAGTAATATACTCCAATTAGCTTCATTTGAGCAGATATTGGAATGGGGAGTATTTTGAGGCAGCCTTCTACACGCACTATGATGATCTTATCTCTGAAAATGAGCTCTTAAAATAAGTAACCACTAAACCTAAAAGGCATATATTTGAATTATTATGCAAATAAAATATTGTAATAGCGAAGCTACAAAATAATAGACCCAGGTCTGACGGGAAGGGGTGAGAAAGGGCATTCAGCCGGATGCGGAGCGTCCTCGGGGGCCCGGAATAGAAATTTCAAAAAAGTTTGATGATAGAGGGGCTGATACAATATCTACCCCGGGCCCAGTTTTTCCGGAAAATGTTCATGAAAAAAATGGACAGTTTTGCAGTGTTCAGGGCTAAATGAAAACAATATTTTCAAACTATTTTTAGAACACTTGGTATGTAATAATTCAAGGTTCTATTGTATTCAGATTTCTATTATATCTGGCGCCATTTAATTCGAAGAAATTGACCTCTAGATAAGAGCCCGAGGTGAATAACCACTATAAAAGTAATTCGACATTAGCTCGATGAATCGTGTTTTCAAACGTTGATTTTATTAATTATCGGAATTTAGGCAAATTATTAGAATTCTCAAGTAGGCAATTAAGAAATAATAAAAGTTATCTGGCCGGAAGTGTCGTATCGAATGATAATTACATGGGAACATAGGGGAGAGTTGGATAAAGTATTTTGAACATTTCTACACAAGTAAGTTGGCTAAACTAAGCTCAAAGGGGCGAATGACAGATACTATGGTATTTATTGCAATATTGAAACCTAGCCTTTTCAAAATATTCTGAGAAAAAAGCAGTTTCTTGGCAAATTTTAAGCTCTTGATTCAAAGGACTAGCTCTGCCGATTTCTAGAAATATACTCCGAATCTCACTTTCCATGTTCTCTTACCGTCATATAATACAGAGAGAATATTGACGGAAAACGACCTCCAGTTGATATGGTTGTTAAGGTATGTATTTGCCGGATTTTAGACAAAAGAGCGAAGTTCAGTGCCACCGTCGGCAGAAACATCGCTACCAAGGTAGACAAATTGGTTGATGCCTTGAAAGTTCTGCTCGTTAACGGAAATAGAAAACTGCGATGACCAGTCGGCCAGAGAACCTTGGCTTCGTTGACGTTTATCTCCAGTTTGACACTACTTGCTTCCCTTTCTAAATCCAGGCACCTTTGGCCGAGGTCCATGACTTGCTGAAAGGGCCTAGTCGAGATTTTTGAAGAGAATCTGTTTTCGACCTTAAGTTATTCACTATTAAATCTGTTCTGAAATATAAAGCATTCGGACAGTCAGTGAGTGGCAATAGAACATCTGCGGCAACAAATTGCAAATTGTGAATTTGTTTCAACATACCGCCGGTCGTCTTAGCACTAAGTGTCAGCGTAACTTGTTTTTTATGAGATATCTTGGTCTAACGAACAGAGAACCTTGGTAGATTGCAGATGTAAGTTTAGAAGCCTAAGTTCAGACTCGTCAGAAATTGGGAAACCAAAACGATTATGAAATATAATATACTACTGTTGTCCTCATTTCAAATCTAGTAAGCTGAAATAACCATTGATGAAGAGCATAGGGAGCGGAAATTTGAATTCGACAATCTGTTCCAAAATGATCCGCAGCATGTTGATGTGGTCAGTGATCCATCGATGATGCTTCCTGCGTTTCAGGATAATTTTAGCAATCCTTTTTGCAATGTTAAAAAGTAAGCAATTACTCTTCCAATTGCCGCACTCAAAACGGATACTTTTTTTGGGAATCGTGATAATTATATAATTTCCACTCATTAGGAAAGATTTGAGATTCTCAACATTTCCGTAGTGAAACAACTCTGCAGAACCTCCAAGGCAACCGGCCTTGTCAAGCTTTCTTTTTTGCTTTAAAGAATAATCAGTATCCGCATGTTGGCTACCCATTTTCTGCACAATAGGTGGAGTTTCACCAGATGTTATACGGTTGAGAAATATATTCCCCCCACTTTCGCAGCTGCTTGTCATCATGGATGAGGAGTCTACCGTTGTGGTCCTTTACAGGACCATTGCAAGTTCTTTCGTGATACGGTATACGTTGGCAAAATCGATATTATTTGCGGCAACTTTTGCCTCTCTGACTAGCGTAATAACAAATCCCTTTTTGCCATGGTGCATGTTATATAGTACCTCCCGAGATTTGCCAGGGTGCTGAAACTCAACCGCGTCATGTTCACCTCCACTCGTAAGGGAAGAAAAGCCTTCAGTATCTTATGTTCGTCGATTCGTTCCCAAGTTTTAGAAGTGAACCAAATTTGATGGTAGCCCCATGGGACGTTGTCGCCAACTTCATTTGCGCCAGATAAAAGAGAAATTTTAACAGCGGCTCATTGCTCACCAATATTCTCAGGCGAACTGTGTAATTCCTATAGTCCAGTCATTAAAGCTTCTAACCTCCGAATTCATTCAGTAAAGACCGATTGACATGAAATTTTGGGTGGGAGTAGAGGGTGGCATAAGAAACGGCGCCGATGTGCGCCACCCCCCCACATTTTTTTTCGAAATAACCACAGAAATCGATTAAATGGCCGATTCTAACCAAAACATGTTTAGTCAAAATTTCATTTAATCGATTTCTGTGGTTATTTCGGAAAAAAATCCACCTCGGAGGGTGATGCCACATCTCTCCGGGGGCAGACCCACATCGGCGCTATATAACTTTTGTTTCCATCCTCTACCCCCACCCCAAATTCGATATCAATCGTTCTTGACTGAAAGAATTCGGAGGCCGCACCCAATTGACTGACGCGATGCCGTTGATCTGATTAGATTTACGTTGGTCAGTTGAAACTCAATTGATCTTATAGCAGGCTCTGTGCTTGAAAAATGCAAAATCAATGACGAGGTGGTGAGCGCTGTAGAAAGAAATAAACCTCTCACCATTGTCGTTACAGTACAGAGCCGCGAGATGAAAACGAGAGCTCCCCAGAGTGCCAGCATTTTGACTGGGTGAACCCCAAAATGTTCAGCCTACATCGTTGAAATTCTCGCTGAAGATGGAGCAACGGAGCGAGCTTTGTTGCTAGACCACAAATCTATATCGTGAAGGGTGTATAAGTAAACTATAAACCCTCCCACCTCACAGGGACGTCACCGGGGCATCGACTCCCCATCTTAATATTCCGGCTAGCAGAATATTGCCATGAAGCAAGACTATTTTGTCATGTCTACTATTAGCACATTCTTGGCGGTTTTCTGAATGAACCGAAAATATACAACCACATCACAAAAATCTTCAATTTATCTTTTTCAAAGCATTGCAACCCTAATTTTGTAGCTAAAATTCCTAATGTGATCATGAATGCAAAATCATTTACTTCAATTAGGAAAGGTATGCTAATGCTTCTTCCGACATGCTGACATAAGTACGTACATATGAGCGTCTCCACGAAAAGCTGTGGTTTCCAATCTACATCCGCGTCAGTAGTCACCATCATTTGACGCAATGCATTTTTACATACAAAATTACATAATGTCCGGCTACTTCACAATCCATTTTCAAAAAAAAAAAAAAATAAATAAATAAAGAAAATTAACAATCATGTATCTTTTTCATAGAAAATGCATCAGCGGAATGGATTTATTCAGTAAAACAAAACTAAGGAGAAATTCAAATTTGTTTCTATCAATACTTCTAAGAAAGATAGTCTGCAGCAAAAAAGGGGTGATCAAGATGTTGGCCTATTTCTTGATTAACGCATAGTAACCGTAATTTTCACTTATAAAGGAGAGAAAGAATCATTCAGGAAGTATGTATTGGCCAATTATTCATTATTATGGTCGATTATTGGCATGGAGCTGATCTGTACCAATAAATAAATATTTATCTATGAATCAAACAAAGTAATAAAGATAGATATTTGCCAGCAGAAACTGCTTTATTTTCACTACGATCTGTGTGAAACTACTAATCCACAAAAATTTCAACACACACGGATGAAAACCAAACGTTACAAAGTACAAGATACACAACTAATGCAATAGTCAAATAAAAATTGTGAAAAATGCCATTAGGTTAAAAATATTAATTGACTGGGGTTTTTTTTTTTCTCTCCTCATCAAAACAGGTAATTTCACGGAAACGACGTTCAAAATTATTCAGCTATGAACGTCTGCGTTATTGCGTTTATGCGTCGCTGGGGAAAATGGTCGTTAGTGCAATCGAGATTGCAATTGCATGCCTATAATTGTTGAGTTATACATTTCAATTATAGAGGTTATCTGGAAGGATATCGTGTTTTCTGGAATTCTATCTATTGGTTAAGGCCGGTAATGTAATTTGTAGTAAATTTCTCTCATTTCAAATAAGTTGAAATTGGTTTTGAATAATTAATTGTTAGAAACGGTTGAAGGAAGCTGGTTTGAACATTTTAGATAATAAAAGGGGAGGCAATCTTTTTTTGTAAACCATAAGAAATGTTAACGAAAAGTGAAATTTTTGTGTACTGTTTGCCAAAAAATAAGCATCTTTATAAATATTTTCTATTTACAGATGATCACCACCCACCCATAGCGATAACCGTAGCAAGGAATTTTACCGCGTGGGCTCTTGAGTGGAGTAGCCTGATAACGAATATGAGAGAACGTGTTCTGCTCGAAGAATTCCCGGAGCTAGATGTGGTAATTGCAAATATCGAGATTTGATTAGTGAGTAGTGTACTCATAGTAATCACCAAGTGATTTACATTCAATAGAGATCAAGGACGAATCGACCTCCGAAAAGGGCTATCTCAGGGTTGGCCGACCGGGCGGCGAAACCTTTTGAAGGAGTTACATTTTCGGTTGCGCGCAAACTCGACATATCGCTGAATGATGCGGCTTTAGTCATCCAGATCACCCAATCGATGATGGAAGCATGCTACTACGCCCAGAAGGTGAATATTCTCCAGAAAGCAACGCAACTATTGGTGGAACAAAAAAATTGCATTTTTTGTTGAGGATGTAGTGACTCCTTAGTCCACACTTGATGACGGAACAGACCACTTTGGAGGCAACTTTCTAACGAAAGTGCAGCTTTGCGAGCTACATACTTTCGGACAAGGAGGCTTTATTGAAGCTTCATGGGGAGCCCTGTAGCGATAAGGGAGGAAACTTCGAGGCCGCTTCATAGAGGTGATTCGAAAAAGCAAACTCTGCTTCAAACAGTTGTTCGAAAGCGCTGACATAAATCCTTAGGGTGGGGCTTACAGGGTTGTAACAAAAAGACAACAACGATCAGCCCAAATGTTGTTGCCAATTTGTTTCTTCACAACAAGGGCAGCGGATGGCAAACATTTACCCACCTCAACGAATGCATGGTACATCCAACCTCCGAAAGTTTTCAAGTTAGAAATGAAGATTAGGCCCGGCCTTTTCGTCAACACTTTTGAGGCGTGCCCAAAGAATGTTGCATACTTGGTGAAAAAGCAAAAGTTGGTAATGCTTCTCAAACCCAATAAGCCACGTGGAGATTTGCATCATACCGCCCGATTTGCTAGTTGGATAATCGAGAGAGTGATGTACAGCAGACTGTTATCATACCTATTATCTAAAACGTGAATGGAATGTCGGGGCGCTAGTATGGGTTTCGATGCGCCTATCCTAGAGAGGTTGCAGTAAGCACGGTCATGAATTTGACAAAAAGTCCGCTGCATACTGCATACTGATGATCATGCCGTGTTGATTTTTGATGATCAAAACGCAGTTCTGATAATAGTAACTGAATTAAAGGCGCATTGGCTGGCCTAGGTGTTCCTGGTTATCCAGTGAGCCTGTCGAGAATTACGTCTAAAAGAGGACTCTCAGGTACGGGATGGATGAGACCTTAAAAGAGTATATCTTCACAGCGGGGGTGCCAAAGGAATAGGACATAGCTGGTCCTGGTGGATCAGAGAATGGAAGTGGTTTTAATATTGAATTCAAGAAAAAAGAAAATTGCCGGCGGATATACGGCCGTCTCTAAGTTGGCTATCAAATATCTGGGGCTAATCTTAGACGCACACTGATGTTTACGGAACACCTAAAGTATGAATGACAAATGGAAGCTGATGCCAACGGGGTACTTGCAAAAGTGTTGCCCAACCGAAGCTGCAGATTGCTTCTAGACAGAATGATGCGATTCCTTCTGTATTACGCGTCATCTATGCGGGCTTAGGCATTTGTAAACTTTCAGATGCGGAAGCAGGCGAATTCGGTTTACCGGCTGACCATTTGCATTGTTTTAGAACTGCATCAAACGAGGCGGTACTGGTGTTAGTGGCGTAATCCTATATAGAATTTCAGTGAAAGAAACGAGCGCGCTGCACCATGTGAAACTTATGGAGGAGCACACAAAAAGCGACTCTTGGGAGTAATCAGAGTCATATGATCTCTGGTAAAGTAGATGAGATGAGGCTTCTAGGTCTCTGCGAACACATAGGCTGATCCCGAACATCAGGGTGCAGCTTTAGTAGAAACGAGGGAGACCAACTCAACCTTTATCCAGTTCCTCATGGAACACGGTGATTTGTACAAGCAATATTTGCATTATTTCGGACTTGATGAGCTTGATACGGAGGATCCAGAGCATGCAATGTCTTACGTGGTTCGCGATGGATTCGACGCAGAGCTGGCTTTTGGTTTCTTGGGCAATCGTAAAAATACAGGATGAGCTGGTGAAAGGAGGAGGAAGAAAATTCGAAAAACCGGTACCATGAGTGCCTAAGGGCAAATTCAAGCCGCAAAGTAAAATCTAAATGCGATTTTTACCAAACTTGATAGGATCAAGCTCTATATTATAGGACATTGCTACGTGCTAGGATGAACTTAAGGGGGTTCTGTAGCCAATTACTGAAAATTATAGTAATATACTACTGTTAACTTTATTTGAAGAGATTCCACCCCTGCACTCCCCACCTTTCCAACAAATGTCAAAAATAAGCTTTAGAAAGTATTAAGTGAGGCCTTTCATTTGATACGCCACATGACTATATTTGGTGAAAAAATGTACACCCCCCTTTTGCATATATGGGGATCCTCTCCTCTTAATTTCGATGTGGAATGATGTAACTCCCTCTATGCTTGAGCGTTCACAGCTCCCAACTTTCCACTAAATTTGGTGTCAATTTCTATAACGAATTCCGAGAAAAATGCCTATGGCAGACAGACATACATTAAACCGATTTTAATAAGGTTTTGTTCTACACAAAAGTTTAACAATGACGTATTGTGGTATCAGTACCGAGACCTTGGTATTTTCTCCCCAAACGTCCATTTAGTTGAACATGTACCGCAAGATACGGTTCATTGTCATTTGTAGTCGGCCAACACTCAAAACCATAGAAGGCGACAGGACGGAATATTGGTATCGTGCACTCCCTTTAGCTAGGTAAATGCATATTTCCGATTAACAAGAAATGAAGCAATATGTATTTCGAGAACCATTTTTTTTTTCGTCAGTGTTGTATGTTACATCTAGAGATGTAGCGCGCTGGAATACACAAGTGGTTCTCTAAATATCGATATGTGCAAATCTGAATCAAAATAACACTATAAATATGTCGTATTATTCCGTTTCTCGCTCTGCTTGTCTTTGGGAAAGGGTGGCATCCTGGCATTGCTGTCGGTTTGAAACTCTTCTGAAATCAACGCAAGAACCCTACCGACCAGATGAACGAAATTTACTGCACTAACTGTAACAAAATGCACATCGGACAGTCTAAAAGGACTCCTGAAAGACGTCTCGGTTAGCGCGTAAACAAGGTAGTAGCTATAGTGAAAGAAGAGAATAACAGATTTTAGATCGAAGATGGCGGAATGCATTGTCTTGACGAATCGCACTATTCCCAAAGAGGATAAAAAATTAGTAAATTGCATAAGGGATATAAGGAAATTTGAAGTGGCTGAAAGTGTTAAACTTTACAAAATCCAAAACGATGCACTTTTCAACAAAGACCAAGGCGGGTATTCTCAGCTGTGTAATTTATCAAGAGATGCAATGGCTTCATCATCTGTTAGTCGAGAAGTCAGGAAGGTTAACATCACCAGCCAGACATAATATCGGGTCAAGTCTTTACTCACCCGGTTAGTGAGGCGAGATGCTTAGGATTCTTTCCCCATTCCAATCTGAGCACTTAAGAAAACAAAGTGTAGATATTAGGATGGGGGTATTTCAGCAGCCCAGGCATCATCATCCATGGCGCAACTACCGGTGTTCAGTCTAGGCCTGCCCTACATCTCGGATTGGCTCCGAAGTTCAACAATCCTTTAAACATTATATGGAGCATATCCATGATTTTTTCGGCAGGTTTATCGAGTGTATAGGTTTTGAGAATGGGACCTTGTTTTGGGTCCAAGCTTTCTATACACCTTTACTGTTCTCCTAGAAATCGCCCTAGAAACACGTGGTGCTGAACGAGAGAAGAGGAGCTTAGCCATTCTTTTTTCCACTGTATAAAACCAAGAAAAAAGAAACAAGTCGGGATTTGTATTTATTTTATAAAGCGATTTGAGTGTGCATTTATCCCACTTGAACCTAGCACGTAATATATGCATATATTATGTGAGAATATCCACTATCAAGTGATATTTACATTCAAAGTCTTAACTTTGACCTGTTATAACTTTGTTAGTAATAGTGCGATTTCCATCAAACTTTGCAGGATTATACTCCATGCTATAACCTATATTGCTGAAATATGTTTCGTGATTCTAGACTGAACGTAAGGGGTGTTTCGTTGCCAATTACTAAAAAATTATAGTAACATACTATTATTAACTTTATGTGAACAGATATCGGTATGGAGAGTATTCCGGAACATTGACACCATATAGTGGTAGCCTCTTGATTTTTTTCAGATTTTTTCGGGTGGGTAGTTTCTGAGAATGGGTCCGTGAAAGAAATAATCACTTACGACCTTTCCAACAAATCTAAAAACTAACACCGGCTTCCGAGACCTTTCGTTGATACCTCACATGACAATATTTGATGAAAAAAAATGTTCACCTCCTTTTGCATGTATGAGGAGTCCCCGTTTATTTGATGTAGAATTATGTAACTCACTGTATGCGTGAGCGTTTACAGTTCCCATCTTTCCACCAAATTTGATGTCAATCGCTACAACTGTCTCCGAGAAAAATACGTGTAACGGACAAACAGATAGTAAACCAATTTTAATAAGGTTTTGTTTCACACAAACCCCAACCCCCAACTGCGATCTCCTTACCAAACTGCAATAGTTTAACACTAAATTGCATTTACAAAGTGCAGACTTATCATTAGGACCATCATTCATACCATACCATTCATACCACCAAATTGCATTGATTAAATATTTATATGAAAATAATGAACTTAAAATTTAGTGTCGTCTATCGGTTTTTGACCGCCCAAAGTATCTTTATATGATAGCGTTGCCTATCGCTTCTCCAACCTTTCGAGAGAAGTCTTTATATTATTTTGAATAAAAGTTCAGTTGTATTCCTATTTGTTTTTTCAATTTTGCCGCTCAGGCGGGATGACCCCGTTGTTGTCATTTTCGAATTATAATTTTTACGGCCTCCGTCATTATATAGGGATCACGAGTCATGTTACCTTGAGCTTTGCGTTTTCACCAAATCCCTTGGAATTATCCTTTTCTCTTTGTTTCCTCTCGTTAAAAAAATGGCAACCGAACGGTCTCGGAATTTTTTAAAAAGATAACTTTGAATGCATCAAATGAAAAAAAGAATTTTTATTTGTTATAAACTGTGACAAAAAAATTTTTAAAATCCTTTTTTTATTATTTTTTTATTTTTTATTTTATTATTTCAATTTTATGTACTTTTGGAACACTTATTTTAAGAACTTATTTTTCTATAATAAATTCCTTCAAATGATAAATTCAATGGGAAGTTATGGAGTATATTTTCACAAAATTTTAAACTCCGTTAGTAATTGGAGTCAGATATGCAACTTAATTAGATCTCCCATCACTTTTGAGGCCTAGATCCTATTTAGAGGCATAATTATTTGAAATAATAAATCGTTGGAAACACCGCATAATTTCACTCGGCAAAATTATATTGTTTCAGATTTCTGAAGCGAGTAGTTGGGAATGGTCTTTAATTCAAATGGCCACTTTCTAACCCACCACCGATGGCTGATATCAAAACTGAAATCTGTATCAGAAAATATGTATGTATACTTGCCGGTTCACAATTCTAATCTTTGCACTAAATTTTATGTAAATATGTATCACCATTTCTGATAAAAGTGCATGTGACTGATAGACAGACAAACAGATAGACAGTGATACGATATTAATAAAATTTTGCTTCCCACAAATTATTGTTACTTTGTTTGTTTTTAAGGTTTTGTGTAAAACAAAACCTTATTAAAATCGATTCAATGTCTGTCTGTCTGTCTGTCTGTCACACGCATTTTTCTCCAAAACGGCTGAACCGATCCGAACGAAATTTGGTGGACTGATGGGAGCTATGAAATCCCACACATACAGCGAGTGGCATAAATTTAGGTGGAGTTTAAAGGGGGCTCCCCATACATGCAAAGGGGGGATTCAAAATTTTTTTTCACCGGGTATAGTTATGTATAATATCAAATGAAAGGTCCCGATTTGTACTTTCCGAAACTGACATTAGTTTTGGCATAAATTGCAAAGTGCGTGAGTAAGGAGTCAAAATATACGCACTTGAAGTGAGACAGGACTCATTTTCGGAAACCACCCAACCTAAAAATCCGAAAAAAATCAGGGTGGTGCGCCTAGAAGAAATCTAGGCCTCAAAATATGTCCCATTCCGATATCTGCTCAAATAAACTTACTAATAGTATATTATTACTTTTTAGAAATTTACTTAAAAACCCCCCTTAAATTCATCCTAGCACTTTTTGTACCAGCATAGGGGACAATATTTCGTATATATGTGCTAAATTTCATGGAAATCAGGCAATTAACGCCAAATTTATAGCAGTTCAAACTTAGCAATTTCGTGAGAGTTTACTGCTTCTAAAGCCATGCAAATCAAATGCTGACGTCATAATTACCCGGAATAATTGACATTCGCGTGGAATATTAAAGTGGCATTTATGAAGAATCTATTTATCTGCAGCCCTTTTTAAGGTTTTGTGTAAAACACTTATGTGAAATCTAATCTTCGAGAGATGTCCCATTCCAGTATCTGCTCAAATAAATTTACTAACAGTATATTATCAACTTTTAGAAATTGACTAAAAAACTCTCCTTAAGCTCATCCTAGGTGTACCAAATTTTGCACCGGCATAGAGGACAGTCTCGTGCCAAGTTCCATGAAAATCCAACTATTAGTGTCAAAGTTATAGAAGTTCAAACTTATCAATTTCGTGCTAATTAACAGCATCCTAAGCCATACAAATAAGATGCTGACGTCATAATTAACGAGAATAATTGAAATTCGAGTGAAATATTAAAATTCCATTCAAGAAGAATCTAATTCTCCCTAGTCCTTTTTTATATTTGATGTTGGTTAAATTGTTGGCATTTGCTAATAATATTAAACTCAGGGTGTGAGGCGTATGAGGTTGACCGTTATCAACACAGGGCTTTCCATCAAATGATTTATTTAAATCGCTTTCTAGAAAATAGAGGGCAATGGAATTTTTAGCTATATTACACGCAGCTGTCGTGCACTCGTCGCTCCTCACATCTTTTTCTTTTTGTTCAGCCATCAGTTCGATCACAAAGAACACCAGTTGCGGAATGTCACTTCATCCAGGTGGCGTTAATGCTTGAAACATTTCATTACGCAATACTCCATTGGCTGGTAGCATTGACTCGAGATATTTAAATCGCAGAGTTCTGGCAATGGCAGTAACCTGCCCCTCGAGATATTTAAATCGCTGAGTTTTGGCAATGTCGGTAACTTGCCCTTCGAGATATTTAAATCGCTCAGTTCTGATAATGGCAGTAACCTGCCCAGAACTGAACGATTTCAATATCTCGGGTCAATGTTATAAGCCAATGGAGAACTACGCTATGCTCCTCACATAGGGAAACACAAAACCTTTTATACTTGAAGCGTCAAGCTTCCGGTCTCCCGACTTGTTTTCTTGTTTGAGGTTCAAATCGAGTTTCTAAGTGGCACGGAACGTCATTGCATATACGCGGGTTAGGTACGAGATAGCTAGCTGGCATGTATGTCGACAGCGCCTACATTGTTTTCTTGTGAATATCCCACGTATCCCAATGAAAAACAACAAAAGGATGTAAGAAATTCTTTATGCGAGTGATTGAAGAACATCGAACATGTGCAATGCTTTCCTTACACCGTACAAATTTAAACAATGCCTCCGGAGACGAACCTACTGTATGAAGTTTTCTTGATCTTTCTTAATGTTTTTATGTGATACAAATATCTCAACAAGTTTCTATACACCACTAAGTTTCGACACCATGTCGCCAATCCCTGTACAAATCTAGACTTAATCTTTCAATTTTTCTAATAATCCCATATGTTCGTATAACGAATATCTGCTTCTAAAATATTTCAGAAAGCCTGAAAATGTCAAAGAAAATGCGTTTAACAACATTGAAACATATGACGCAATCAGGCTCCCAATGCCGCCTCTTGCATGAATCCTGAGAAATGAACTTACAATACAGTTTCCATTATCTTATTGTGGCCTAAAAAAATTTATAATTTCCTGGCCCTCCCTAGCAGCTTTCCTCCCCCTACCTTGAGATTTTCTCGCACCTTGAAATGCGTTCACTGCATAATTTTCAAACCTACTCAATTACGACATTATCGCCTAATTCCTCAGGTTATGTGTTTTTATCTTCATCATCAGCACATTCATCATCTACTAACATGAAGGAGACCCAACATCCGCACTTATGAAGACCTAACATCCGCAGATAGAGAGCAATTACTACCATAAACTACGTAAATTCTAAATAAAGGTATGTTGTATACATCAAGGACTTTTAAATGATATCAGAGCATCATGTTCCGTATGTACTTCGATGAAAACTTTCAATTAACATTAATAAATAGTATTTCATGAATAAACCTCAGTTTCAATTTTGTACTTCCGTGCGTTTGTTGATTTTACTTGAATCAACAATCAAAGTTTAAGGTTGGGTTTTCTGGAAACGAACATTCATCCATACCTTGGCAGTAGTGCTATTACGTACATTATCTAATTACTACTTTGAGAATTAGGTACCGTTCTCCCTAGGCAATATGCAAATGAGAATACTTGAATCTTTTCATTAACTTTAAAGCCCATCTCAATCAATGCTTTTCACAGGAAATATAATAATTTACCATTGCACATAGCTTTCATGAGATTGATTTATCTACTTGAACAAATTTTTAGATATATTTGTGGCTTTAAAGTCTAACCATGAGAAGCAAAAGGTAAAACGTGCTTAGTACTTCGTATCCACGTAACGTCACTTCATATTGCTCTTAATGTCAGAAACTTGCTCGCAGAACTACAAGATACAATTTCTCTTGAGGCTACATGAATACTTAATGAGAATCTCCTGCTTTGCATAATTAATTTTGCCTCACGAATGTTTTCTACATTTTTCAAGTCGGATACTAAGGTCATTGCTATTTTCAGGCTTTTCAGCGAGAATTAAGTTATAACAGATAAATATTGCCTTCCCACAGAATCTAAGATAATATTTGCTTAAACAATCCGGTTTTGATACCTTCGTTCAGGGAAGAAGGAAATTTACTCATCAGCGCAATTGTACTTGTGTTTACACTGTTTACCTATGCCATTTACGTATGAAAGCTTATGTGCATACGAGGGAGTGTACACTTAGTAAATTTTAGGAATTCAAGCGGAAATTGATTGGAGTTTCCTGCTTAAGGTGATGGAAAATAATGCATATTTTCTTTAGGCTCTGCTTAGGTTTTCTTTCAGTTACTAAACATGAATATATTGCAAAGTGCATATAATTTATTTATTTATTTATTTAATTTAACGGACAACAAACAGAGTAAATTGCAATTAATTAATGTCCTCAGGAGGAGGAAAAAGCAAAAATCTTATCCTGCGTTTAAAACTACTTAAAGTAGAGAAGTTAAAAGGACCAAGTTGTTCTGCGTTGTTATTTCGGTAAAGCCTAGGAATCGGGGAATGAAAATAGACTTCGAGCTCTGCGAAAGGCACGTTGAAAATGTCCACGCTACGTGTGTTATAAGATGCAGGACGGCAGGTGATGTCCTCAGCGGCGGAGCAGTCCATCAGACCTGAGGTAAGTTTAAAAAATTTGCATAGATCCAGATAGGGTCTACACTGTTGTAGGAAGGGAAGGTTCAAAAAGCGGAGGCGGGAGGGGTAGACCACATGAGAGAAGCTTTTCTTAAAGAAGAGGGAACGGGTGAATTTACGTTGCACATTTTTAAGGGCAAGACAATCATAGTTATGGGAGGGTGACCAGACCACGGAGCAATACTCGAGGGTATTCCTCACGAGGAAATTGAAGAGAGCTAAGGAGGGTTGGATGGAGTCAAAATCAGAGGAGGGGCGAAGTATAAAGCTTGAAAATTTTGCTGCTAGATTGATGACATCGATGCAATGGGTGTCAAAGTGGAGCTTATTGTCGAAAGTGACTCCGAGGTAGTAAATGGAATTTAAGCAGGATAAGGAATGTCCGTTAAGAGAGTAGGAGGACCCAGAATAGATCCTTGTGGGACTCCAGAAGAGGAGGAGAAGAAACGGGAAGTACAGCCGTCAAAAGAGACGTGGCAAGATTGATTGGAAAGGTAAGAGGTCATAAGCCATAAAACAAGTGGTATGGGAACGTTTAGAGACGAGAATTTGGATAGAAGTATCTTGTGATTTACAGTGTCGAAGGCTTTAGCAAAGTCAGTGTAAATGGTATGCAAAGTTGGCAGTGGACCTACGTTTAACGAAGCCGTATTGCTCTTTCACTATGTGTTGGCCAAAGTGGCCGGACAAGCAGTCGCCGACATGTCTTTCCAGGATTTTGGAACAGGAGGAGAGGAGAGAAATGGGACGGTAATTCACGGCAAGCTTACAATCGCCACTTTTGTGAATGGGGATAATGAGAGCCTCTTTCCACAAGCCGGGAAAATGATTCACTTCGAGGCTTTTGTTGAAAATAAGAGATAGGGGAAGGGAGATGGACTTACCAGTTTTGAGCAAAAAGAGGTTTGGAAGACCGTCGTAGCCAGGTCCGACGTTGACATCAAGTTTGCCAATGAGGTACTCGGCTAGGATAGGGGTAAGAAGGGGAATAGTAGGCGATGCGGGAGGAGAGGGAGCATAGAATGACGAAAAGTAGCGGCAGAGTAAATCACAAGATAGTTGGGGGGAGTTAGCTGAGAAGCCGGAGAATTTAGTGGACGGAGGGGATAACTGGGCAGGGCAGCGGGAGTTGCAAATGTGGGATCAGAAAGGTTTCAGGTTTCCGCGCTTTAGTGACAAATATTCGTTTCTGGACATACGTATGAAGGATTTTACCGAGGAACGAAGAGATTTGAAAAACACTAAGTCAGCATCGTTTCTAGAAAACAGGAACTTCTTCCTTGCAGTTTGTTTTTGACGTAGTTTTTTTTTTGTGAATTTCAGTGGTGATCCAGACGGGGTAAGAGCGTAAGCACTTAGAAGAGGAGGGGACTTAACAAGGAAGAATATCCGATAAAATGGCATAGAAATTGTTGAGTGCTTCCTCACACGTAAATGGAGAGAGGAGGGTGACTCAGTTGATTGACGCCAGGGCTGAGTGTAGACCTTCAAAGTTCGCCTTACGACAGTTGAACTTGGTAGGCTTGCAAGCGACAGGAGAGTGGAGTCGGGATATCTGAACATCGAACTCGAGAGCAGGATGATGGGCTTCAGGGCAACGTAAGACGGAGCATGAAGGGTTTGGGCAAGACAACGCACAGGCAGGTTAGAGAGGACAAGATCAAGAGTGCGATTTAGAAAGGTTAAACTGGAGGGCGTCACAGGTGTACATGAAAGTGGATAGAGGAAGGGAAGGGTGGGTCGAGTTATTAGGAACGGAGGGAAGACCAGGAGTAATGGGCCAGGAGAGCATAGGAAGATTAAAGTCGCCACAGAGGGTGAATGGAAGCGAGGAAACAAAACAATTAGGACCCCTGATAATCTGTCGAAGAAATCCTCGTACAGAGAAGGCGGGCTTAGGCAGGGAAAATATACACACGATATGATAAAGGGACATACGTTTGGCGGAAAGGTACGTATGGTGACAGAATCGTAGGAGGAGGAAAAGGAAAAGACGATTTCGGCGGACTTCTGTGCGGAAAATGGTAAAAATTTTTTCAGAACTAAGAATATAATTTTCTCCAAAATCTCCGTCTTGGGTTAGTCTACTACTGTCATGTTTGTACGTTATCATCTTTTTAACGTTTTGTGGAAAACAAAATCGATTTGTTGTCTGCCTGCCTGGTCGTCTGTTTGTCCGTCCCACGCATTTTTCTCGAAGACAGTTATAGCGATTGGCAGCAAACTTGGTGGAAAGGTGGGAACTGTGAACATTTACGCATACAGCGAGTTACATTCTTCTACGTCGAATTTAGGGAGGGGGGTCCCATACGTGCAAAAGGGGTGTATACATTTTTGTTTCACCAAATATATTGAAATAAAAGGTCTCGGTTAGTACTTTCCCAAGCTGATCTTAGTTTTGACATTCGTTGGAAAGATACGGAGTGCGGGGAGTCGAAAGTGATCATTTATTTAACGGACCCATTCTCAGAAACTGCTCAACCGGAAAATCTGAAAAAAAAATCAAGAGGCTAACACTAGATGATGGCTAGGCTCCGAAATACCTTCCATACCGATATCCCTTCAAATAAAGTTAATAATAGTATATTACTATAATTTTCAGTATTTGGCTGCGCAACCCCCCTTAAGTTCATCCTAGCACCACGCAATTTTGCAATGTAGGCTATAATATAGAGCCTCATCCTGCCAAGTTTGGCAGAAATCGCACTATTACTAATAAAATTATAATAGGTCACTTCTTTGGATATTCAAGATTTTGAATGTCAATATCACCCGAAAGTGGATATTCTCACATAATATATACCTATATTACGTGTTAATAGGACAAATTCACATTCAAATGTCTTTATAAAATAAATACACAAAACCTTTCATACCTGAAGCGTCCAGCTTCCAGTTTCCCGACTTATTTTGATCTAAAGTTATATATACTTTATACTAATAACTAGAACTTCATTTGTGTTTTTATACATTCGAACAAAATGGTCACCCGGCTATAGTGGTCTAAATTTGTCGGTCCCTGAAGTCCATTATAAGCGGGTTACACGGCATTGGAATAATGGTTACGAAAGAGGCATCTACTTTATTGTATTCTAAATGAGGCTCGCGACAAAAAATCTTTATCCAAAGACAATTCAAATATTCAATTTTATTATTTATTAAATTATTAATTTTTGGAATTTCGAAGGAATGATACCAGAAAAAATGCTGAAAGAATTTTTTAAATTGCACTCGTGTACAATGAAATCCTTCTTCAAATATCATAAAAGCATCATGAGCAATATGCTTTTTCAATGTGCTGAATCTGTATCTGTTTTGCTGCTGTATATATTCTAAATGTTATTTTTTTATGTCCTCAAAGTTCAAGATCTTTTAGTTTTTTGCGTTTATTTTACCTTTATCTATTTAAATATCATCCGGACACGCAAAACAAGTTTAAACTGATAAAAAAAAGGAAGAAAGATATCGGCTAACGTTGTTTTTACACAAACGATAGCGAGTGTTTTTTTTCGCTGTGAATTCACGGAACTCAATACAATGTTTCTGAATTTAATTTACGCGCAGAAATAAACATTTTTGGATAAAAATATTTATTGAACTAACACACACGGTATTTTAGCAACTATTTGTTTTCTTCTTCGGAGGATTTCAACTTGAAAAAGGGAAACAAATGGCTCCCGAAATACAGAACATGATAATTCAATAACAATGTTCAGCAGCAAAAAAAAAAGAATCTTTTACTAACTTAATATAAATTTCAAGATATGCAAATAAGCACCGGACTACACGAAAATAGTTGTTTCTGTATGAATTGGATATTTTGGAAAGAAGTGCGAATTTATATCTACAATGAACATTTTTATCTATTTTAAATAACAGAGTAAAAAAAAAATCGTTAAGGACAGCGAAATAATTTTTTTTCTTTGTTTTATATAAATGTAAAGAACAAGATTTCGTTTATAACATTTTTGGTAAATTAAGCGGACGTGACGGGGTCAATTTTTGTAAATTTTTATTTTTTTTATGATTTTATGATTTTCTCAAAATAACGTTTTTTAGGTTAAAGATTAAAAAAAAAGATTTAACCATTCGCTTTGAAATTCTAATATGTCATTGTAAACATTCAAAGCAATAGAATGAACCTCAGAGGCGGAGATAGTGCTAAATTTATCGATTTACATTTACAGGCGCCAAAAACGGAAAATTTTTAAAAATCACCACCAATTTGTTATTTTTTTGGCAAAATGTTTGATTGTCGTTTACTTTATAGAAAATTTTATGCGTTTTTTATTTTTTTTTCAGGCGTTCAGTGACTCGAAATCATCCACGTTGTCAGTTTTTGACTTTTTATTAAAAAAATCTGTAGCAAACAAAAAGCAACCTCGCCACATCGTAATAATGCATATGCAAAATTTCATCAAAGTATCTGTCTTTTTTCTAAAAAAAATAAACCGCTTGAAAAAAGTAAAAAAATTAAAACTTGAACCCGTCGCGTCCCCTTAACTATAAAATCTCAATGGAAATGAGGAAAAAAATTCATCTGGCTTGGGAACGAAAATTGGATGCTGAGAACATGTTGTGCTTGTGCTGTTAAAATGCGAAACCATATAAAGGATGCAAGCTTACTGAAACCGTAAAAAGAGGGTTGACCACTTTGGTAGAAATGAATTATTGTTGATAACAATCAGGTATTCATACTATGAAAACCGGTTAAAAAGAATATTTACAAAATTTTGATGGTCAATTCACTCCGAAATTCCAGTTAAAATTAAGGAAACAAAGAAAATTAAGCGAAGTACTATTTTTCTGCAAGAAGCTAGATTGTTTCGATGATTTTAGTGTTTTAGAATGAAATGTAACTTTTTTATCGTTTTAGTTTTGTGGCCATTTGATATCATCTTTTAAATATTAAAAAATCCATTTAAAAAAAGTATAAATGACATTTGTTATTTTTTCTTAATGTATTTTAATTCAATAGTAAATTTAAGTTTATTATAATCATACATAATATTATATGTTAATAAGGAGGAGAAGTCTTCTTTTTGCCGACTAATTTGATTTGCATTTATTTATATGAATATTTTTTTTACTCTAAATCTGACAAAAATTCAGTAAATCTTCTCGTGGTAAACCTTAACAAATAGTTTCTATGGAACATAATCTGGTTTAATAATAATAATAATATAATTTATTACCTATAATTCAAATAATGCATGCCAACTTATAACAGTAAAAGCATTTAGGAGTTCAGTTACTTTTAACTATATAACTTTAATTTAACATATTCCCCAGATTTTTTTTTTGTTTCTATATACACTAATGGGTCATAATGGTTCTCACGAAAAGGAGACACGTTCATTGGCACAACGCCAAAACCCCAGCATTTATTTATATGCTGGTTAGGAACTTAAAACATCTATACTTGCCTCATGAATAATGAATTAACTCCATTCCCACAGACATGGAAAAGGTCACCTTCAAAGAAGCATTAGGAAAATAAATTGAAAACAGATATATATATTGTTGCCATCTACCCCTTGCTGGTCCGTCAACTACACCCACGCGTCATCGCTCGCAACTTCCTCCAAGGACTTCACGAGACGTCCGCACTCCTACTCTACTGTTCGACGACAAGTGGCCTCGTAGCGACCCACTCGTCGGACATCTTGGGAGAGTAGGTTATGCATACCATAGCCAGCAATGCTATTGTCGCCCCCTTTAATGTGTGACACTGCCACTTCTGCCTTCCGATCTACCCATAAACATTGATAGGGAGAGTGCGATGTCTCGTCAGAATGAGAACGTTGATTTTGTTGCTGTTTATCTTCAATCCGGCTCTACTTGCATCTCTTTTTAAATCCCGAGCGATTTGGCGAATTTGCATGAGCCGGTGAGAAAGCAGACAGATGTCATCAGCGTAATCGGAGTGTATGAGGAAAGATATCCTAGTCCATTGAACTCTTCCATGTCTTCTGGATAGGCCAGCATGAGGAATGCCATCAATAACAAGAAGAAATAATATCGGTCCCACTGAGATTTTACTGTCAGTGCAGCACGTGGCGTCTGGAATCATCATATGTCGCTCTGATAATAGCAATTGATTTCTCCGGAAAGCTCTTCTTACGTAGTGTACTCCAGATACACGCTCTGTTTACACAATTGAAAGCTACCTCGCAATCGATAAAGAGCAGCTGCAACGAAAATCTATTTAACTATTATTTTTGCGACGGAAGAGAACGTTGATACCCCTCAAATTGTTACATTCAAAACGTGTGCTCTTTCTTGGAATTTTAACAATCCTTCTTCAATCTCGGTAAAAGGTCTCGGATTCTCAAGACTTCCGTACTGGTGGAAGCAGCAAGTCTACAGTAACTGTAGGTGCCGCGATAAATAATTCTCCGGGAAGACCGTCAAACCCAGTGGCTTTACTCTGTTTGAGCGGATTAATGGCCGATTGATGATGCAAGTCAAGAATTGCTGTTTTACCGGTGAATGTCAGAGTTGTCAGGTTACTATCTGTAGGTTAGCCTAGTATGAAAATAATGCGCAGGATGTGTCCCAGTATATAACCTTGAGGATTCCTATTTATATTTCTGCTTATGGTTTCGAAAGGTAAAGATTTTGTTGTTTAATCTGAACCTGCGTTTGGCAAAGAAAGATTTCGAAATGCCATTCTCGAGGGAGCAACTCTTTTAGTTTATATATTAGACTTTCATGTCAAACCTTGAAAAATGTTTGCACGATATCAAGGAGTACTTCCTGTTTTGCATAATAATTCTAATTTTCAAGACAATTCTTTGGATTTCCGTTTCCCGCGAAATCCAAGCGGGGGATGATATTCTTTTAAAATAATCTCATTATCAATGATTTCTAAAATACCTTTGAGAGAATAGGAGTGACACTTATTGGTCTATAGGCAGTAACCAGGGTTTAGTCTCTCCCACATTTCGGAATCATTGAAATTTTGCGTAATTTTCTAAGAGGATAAAATTGAAGTCATAGTAGCATATTAAAAACGTTGTAATGAGTTCATGTCCTGGGGCTTCTTTTGAATTTACATATTTTTTCATTATGTCAATAATCTGTTTTTTGAAAGAATAAAGTTTTCTGCTGTAGGAGTTGTAACTCATGGAAGTTTAATGTTTGTCTGCAGAGTTTGGCAAGTTACCGTTGAATCTAAATAATTAACGAATGCCGCGTCTGCCTAGGCGTCACTTTTTATCCAGAAATTATCCTCCAATTTTATAGGGGATTGGCCCGGTTGGGGCACAACACTTAGTGGCTTACAAAAGTGGTTCATCAACCGAGATATTTGGCTTTGGAATGACGATGTAGAAATAAAGAAATTTATAGAAATGTCAACGGGGAAGCAAAGAAAGCGATCGTTGTTACCCGAGCGGTGTATTACAAACATCTTTAGGATAAACTGGACGCTTGGGAGGCGAGAGAGATCTGTATCGATTTGCCAAAAGCCAACACAAATGCACACAGGAAATCGAACAATTCTGTTGACAAGAACGATACTTTGCTTACCGTCGGGCGAGCGACGGATAGATGGCGAAAATATTTTGAGCAGATTTCAACTGAAGAATTTGTTCATCCTTCACTTCCACAAGCAGTTCCACTTGTCAGCGCAACTGAAGTCTGAATTTTTGTCGACCGGCACAATCACTGGCAGCGGCAGTGACCTGCTCAGAACTGATCGATTTAAATATCTCGGGTCAATGTTGGCTCTGAGTATCAGCAATCTACTACTGTTTCTTTTTTAGTGAGGCAAACCGTGATCCCGACAGAGTATGTTTTGCATTGCATGCCCTGGATCGAATGTCCTTCGCATTTAAATGACATATTTTTAGCTGAACTGAGTTATTATATGAGCTAACGTACTAGGAGGACCCTCTAGATTTTGGAAGCGGAATTTTCTAGTCGATGCTTTTCTGCAGCAGATCTGACAATATTAGCATAACTCACGCTTTGCTGATTATTATTGGTATCTTTGAAACACTGAAAATACTTTGCCTTTTGCTGCGTGCGTTTGGTATTGTGATAAGTTTCTGGAGCCGCTAAGGGTGTGTCTTTTATTTATTATCCGCATTTCAGTTTTTGGTGCCTAACGAATAGGCATGTTTGATAGTGATTTGCACAATATCACCTAAGGAAGTAATGTGACATTTTGGAAGAAAAGTGATATCACAACCGTACGTATCACCAGAATGATGTTCACTGCATTTATCACATTATCGTAGTGTGAATTTAGGTACTGAATGAAGAATGAACTTTTCATTTAAGAGATAAAAATCCAAAGATTAGTAAATACTATTGTATGATATTTTCACATGCGGCTGAATTTGTGTGCAAAGAACGGTACGATGTATCGAACGCATTACAATATTACTGAATGGGTTGTGATGAGATTACACACATTACATTACTAAATATTCCTATCCATTAGAAGTATAAGAATTTTCTTTCCATTGCTTTACTGCGCACTGGGTCAAAAAAGGAGAGGAAGTTAAAAACCCCCCTTGGTAGGGTTTTGCCTCTCATAAACCGCTTGTATTAAAAGACTCGAACCATTTTCAATTGGGTTGATATCAGGAGACTTAGGTGGCCAAAGAAAAACGATGATTTTTCGGTTAGACAAACACCCCTTAACCGATTTCGCAACATGACAGGGTAGATTGCCTTGGACGGAGAGTGTAAAGTCTCCAATTACTTCGATTCCTTGTTGAAATGGCAGAAGACTATCATTTAAGATTTCAAAAATTGTTGCTGGTTCTTTCTGCCTTCCACAAAAATGCAAACGTGCAAGGGTCCAGGACTTTTATTCAGTACCACTTCCCAAACCAAGACTGATGGGGGTATTTAATAGTTACTTAAACGCAAGAAGGGTGGACTTTTCTACTTATCGTCATCGAACGGACACAAACCGGTCTGTCAGTGGCTTCGAAGTGGATTCATCAGTAAACAGGAGCCAGAAAAATAAAATTAGCCGCAACAAGTTTTTATAATAGCAAAGAATTTGGAATTACGTTTTGTTTCAAGTCCTACCTTCTCCTAGTCAGCTGCAGGGTAGATTTGTACTCTTTTGCGAAATTCAAATCAATCTTTTCAACATCTCTTATGAATTTTGGCCTTTTTGTTGGAAGATATGATTTTAGGCGAACCTCAGCACATCGACGCTTCAATGTTTGTATTGATAAAAATACCCCATTGGTCTCCAAATTTGTTTGGACCTTCTAAAACTTGCTTTGCGATCCTCCAACAAATTTCGAAACGCAATCCGGTTTATTCCCTGCACGATTTTGCGTTTGCCCTTACTGTTCGACCGTAAAGTTGGTTGGTCGCTCTTTGTTTCATGGATATTTCTTGCATATGTAGGAACTGTACCCTCGTCTAATCAGGCAATTTCTTAGTAATTATGCCTTTTACTACGAATGGGAGTAAGAATGACCAGAATGTCAACTTTACCGCCCATAACGTCAATTATATGATTTTATTACAACTTGAACACACATATTTTTGAAGCCATTTACCTTTAAAATTGTTAAAATCTATTAATTTAATAATTTATTTTAATAATGTCAAATGTTTTACAACGATATCAAAGTGAAATTTATTACTTCGATATCAAAGGTTTCCATAATAACAATCGCCAGTTTTACCAATGTATGATACCGCTACAAACTACGGTATGCAACGATGCTCTCTTACGTTTCTATTCAGTAGTACTTTTCAGCGTACAGCAAAACATAACGATACTTTTTCTAGTGTCAGCAAAGAGTCAGAGAAGGCAAATAATGAGAAGCTGATGCGTATTAAAAAAAATATAGATATCATAAAACTGCATACACTAAAAGTCATAGTTTCTTTGAATTCAATTCCTCCCCCGGAACGAGACGCAGAAATGGCACTAGTTTCGAAATTTCCCTGAGTTACACTAACCCAACTCGTCCCCTGTGGGTTACTTGGTAAAGGCAAATTCACCTTAGTGTCGTTAAGGCCGCTTTTTCGAAAATTGATAACAGGGAAGAAGATTTAAGATAATCTGATGAAATCCGTGCACGGTTGTTGTCAACCAACAGAGTCTATTTCAGCTTACAAAAACTGTTTCGCTCGAAACGTCTCCCCATAGGGTCAAAGCTCTTACTGTAGAAGACTATGATCTTGCCAGTCCTCATGTATTCCTCGGAAACTTGGGTTCTTAGCAAGAAGAAATTGCGAGCTCTTGGCCGCGTTTGAGAGAAGAATCCTCCGAAGAATTTTTGGCCCCCTGCATGAGGATGGACTATTCCGTAGCCTACACAACGACGAAATCTATGAGCGATACCATGACCGTCAGGTTGTGGATAAAATCCGGCTCAATAGGTTACGGTGGGCGGGTCACTTAATCCGTATGGATGAGGATGATCCCACCCGGAAAGCCTGTAAGGGCAATATCTGTGGTAGAAAAAGAAGCACGAGGCACACCCTACCTAAGATGGAGCGATTGCGTAGGCCAGGACGCCAGACAGCTTTTAGGGATATTGAATTGGTGGACCTCGGCGCAAAACCCGGATGTCTGGAGTTCCTTATTAAGGCAGGTCTGGACCGGTTGTTGCGCCGTTGATGATAGTGAAAGAAGTTTATCACTTAAACGGTTCTACATTTTCTAAGGTGTAATAGCTTCGGAACTTTTTTTACATAATAAAATAAACTAATATCTTTGCTGAGGGCTTTTATTAATAGATGAAAAACAAACCTAAATATGCGATATGCAACTATATTCTCAGAAATAATTCACTTCTTCGGTTCCCCAACATCTCCCTCATTGCGGAAACCATTACTTGAAAATCGATTCTCAAGCGCCCAACTTATTCACCATTATTATGCTATTTCTCCACTTCTAATATCTACAATCTGAACATTTGCAAGTCATCAACTGCAATTTAACCAATTATCCAAATAATGCGATTACGCGCTTGATGTTATTACCTCATATTGCACAAAGAGCTAAATAACGGCCATTTCATTCATTCGGCCTTGCTGACGAAACATAGAGCGACCACCAGCACTTGGCCATGTTCAAAGTAAGTATAAAGTGAATTTCAAAAGATTTTTGCAATAGCTTGCAAGAAATTGTTATGATAGTTACATTCATGTGTAAAGTATATGCTTGCACATGTGTACGGCTGGATTTGCTCATGAGAAGCTCATATGCACATTAGTGGAACTGAGGAAATCTTGGGTGTTGTTTATGCGTATTTTGCTGAAAGAGTTTATGTTCTCCATGGGTTCATGCTTCATACTTATTGGAGCTAAGACAAAAGATATTAAAAAAAGAAAAAATATTGGCAGACAATCAGCTGATAACCGACCATTGGAAAAAACAATAAGCAAAAGTTGTAAATTTTGTTGAAATCTAACTAACCAACTAACCTTTTACCAGATAATTTGATAGATAGTTTTCAAGTTTTGACCATGAAAGCTCAGCTCTTTTCGGTTCCGCATATTGCTATAGTTACCTTTTATAATTCGGCATTTGAGTGGATAAAGAGCGTTTCCCGTAACCGATAATAAGTGGAAAAAATTCAAGATGCAGGGAAAATTGGTAATACTAGTCAAAAAAAAGAGTAAATGTAGGACGTGGTAAGTAAGGACAGTATTTAAATGTTTTTGGACATTTGACCATCCGGCATTCTGGAAGTCCGATTTCGACCACGTTTGGCATTTGAGGGTATCTCGCCACTAGCTCGCCCAATGTTGTCTTCCAAAGTTGCTGGTTTTTTTCGCGTAAACCAATGATTCCACAGAACTTCGGAGAAAATAATTAAAAGGTGTCAAATCGGACGATCTGTGCGGCCAATTGATTGATCCGTTTCGATAAATAACCTGCTTTCTTAATATTTCTTTCAGTAAGTCGATTGTTTAATGAGGTGTATGGGCGATCCTCTTTGAAAAAATATGCCTTGAATAAATATTCCATTCAATTGGGGTACGAAATAATTGGTAATGATGGCTTTGTAGAATTCACCTTCGACGGTAGTAGTAGTACCGGTCTAAATCTTCTTTTTCTTCAGCCTTGGTCCCGTTCAAAAGCGGGGTCGGCTCGCCGTGATCTGCTTCGCTAATTGGCTCGATCGAATGCCTGATCTGGGTGCAATCTCGAGGCTTTCAAATCCCCATCTAGCGTATCAAGCCACCGTTGTTTAGGTCTGCCTTTTGGTCGTTTACTATCGACTTCAATGTTCAGACCAATCTTGGCACGAATTGCAACTTGGCACACTCGCAACTTTTCCACCATCGGTGCAACTCCATAACCCTCGCGGATATCCTCATTTCGGATGTGATCTAAACGTGTGACGCCACTAGTCCAACGTAGCATCTTCGTCTCCATTACTGCAAGACGCCGTTCATTGCCTTTTATAGTCGGCTAATACTCAGAACCATAGAGAGCGACAGGACGGACGACATTGGGGTAAATTTTAGATTTGAGACGTTCGTTAATACGTCGATCACAAAGAACACCAGTTGTGGAATGCCACTTCATCCAGGTTGCGTTAATGCGTGAAGCAATTTCATCACGCAGTTCTCCATTGGCTGATAGCGTTGACCCGAGGTAGTTAAATCATTCAGTTCTGGGCAGATCACTGCCGCTGACAGTGACTGTACCTGTTTCATGTGGATCGGTCGTCAAAAATTCAGTTTTGTTTAAATTCAATCTGAGACCGTGTTGCATGAGGCGATCATTCCATTTTTGAACAAGTTGCTCGAGATCATTTTTGCTATCAGATGCTAGGAAAATATCATCTGCATAAAGCAGTGTGTAAGGCGCTGGACGTTGGATATCCCGTGTGACGGCGTCCATAACAAGAACAAAGAAGAGTGGTGAGAGAGCGCTTCCCTGATGAACACCAACAGAGACACGAAGCGATTTTTATCCACCCGTCGTACTTCGAACTTTGGGTGGTAGAGCAATTGAACCCAGCGCACGAGTTCTTCTGGCACCAAGTGTAGTCGTAAAGCATACCAGATAAGTTCGTGTGGTACACGGTCAAACGTTTTTTCTAGATCCAGAAAGTCAATGTAAAGAGGGCGATGCTTCTCACGGTGTTTCTCCATGAGTGCAGCGTGTATTGCGTCAGTAGTTCCGCAGTTCTTGACAAATTCGGCTTGATTCACGGTTATTTCAATGATTTCGCGAATACGGTTGTCAAGAATGCGAAGTATTCTCGCCATCTATCCGTTGCGGCTCGACGGTTTGTAAGCGAAATACCGTTCTTGTCAGTAACGCAATAGAAGTGTTCGATATCCTGTGTGCGTTTATTACGGCTTTTAGCAAGTCGATACAGATCTCTCTCGCCATCCCGAGTGTCCAGTTTATCGTAAAGATTTTTGAAATGGTTCCCTCGGGTGACAGCGACCGCTTTCTTTACTTCCCGGTTGGCATTCTTATAAATTTGCCAATTAGCAGGCGTTTTATCATCTCAATGAATAAACAAAATCTCATTCAGATCGGTTTACTGTCTATTTGTGTGTCTATTGCACACAATTTTATTCAAAACAACTATTGCCGATTGAAACGAAATTCGATGGATATTTGGGAACTATTATATAAAATCACATCCATACCTCCCACATGGGTGCAATACTGAGTTAAAGGCCTTGATTAGTATTTTTACAAGCAGCGTTTAGTATCACATTCGGTGCAAATTGGGAACCAACGGGTAAAAGTACACACTTGCGTTAAGTCAGAACTATACAGGAGATACCCAACACCCATGTGCCATAGTCGTCGGTTTCGCCCACAATATTTCGAGAACTTGCACTCCCCCAACTGTTCTATACCACGGAATTCGTGGACGACACACACATCGATCATCCTGCGATAGAGAGTTCGATTGCATGGCATAAATCACAATAAAGTTGTCGCCCTTCCTTAATGTGTGACCTATCTACTGCCACTTCCGATTTCTGATCAACACATCCACGGGCATTTGGTTCATTCAACGACGAAGATCTTCATTTCTCATTATCTTAGATTAGAATATCACGATGACAGAACGCGATCAGGCTGGGAGCATGAAAGCTGATTTACGTAAATTACTTCAAGGTAGAGGACGTGCAGAGAATAAAAATCAATTCACACGGCTTTTAAAATCAACTGATGAATAATCGTTATCATCATCAACGGTGCAACAACCGGTATCCGGTTTAGGCCTGCTTTAATAAGGAACTCCAGATATCCCGGTTTTGTGCCGAGGTCCACCAATTCGATGTCCCTAAAAGCTGTCTGGCGTCCTGACCTACGCCATCGCTCCATCTTAGACAGGGTCTGCCTCGTCTTCTTTTTCTACCATAGATATTGCCCTTATAGACTTTCGGGGTGGGATCATCATCATCAACACCAACCACAGGGGCCAAAGGCCAGTAAGTTGCCTCGTTCCTAGCCCGCGAATACGCAATGATATTCTCTGCCACCTAAACACTTGATTTGCTCTCCTTGTGCTTAGGTCCTTGGTTCAGGCCAATATTAACTAAGGAGTTTCCATCAGCGCGAATTAAGTGTCCATAACACCTCAATCATCATTTTTCCACGATCGCTGCAACCCCTTATCGACAGCAGATGTCCTCATTTCGCTTGTAATCATTGCGTGTTACGCCACTATAGAACGCAACATCTTTGCCTGGATTACTGCGAGGCGTTATTAATTGTCTTTGGTGGTCATCAACACTCAGAACCAAAGAAGGTGACAGGGGCAATAAAATTACATTTTTAGACGTTTTTTTATACCTAGATTACAAAAAGGAGGCAAATCAAGATGCACTGGTGCTTGAAACAATTTCATGGCGCAGTTCACCGTTGTCTGATAGTATTGACCCGAGATACTTGAATCCTTGAGTTCTCGGTAGATCACTATTATTAACGGCGATATTGCTTGTTTCATTAACCCCCGTCGTCAAAAAATCACATGATTTCAAGTCTTCTTCTTTTTCTTCAGCCTTTGTCCCGTTCACAAGCGGGGTCGGCTCGTCGTGATCGGCTTCGCCATTTGGCTCTATCGAATGCCTGATCTGGGTGCAATCTCGAGGCTTTCAAATCCCCATCCAGCGTATCAAGCCACCGTTGCTTAGGTCTGCCTTTTGGTCGTTTACCATCGACTTCGATGTTCAGACCAATCTTTGCAAGTGAATTCTCGTTTGCACGAATTGCGTGACCATACCATCGAAGACGCCTCTCTCGCAACTTTTCCACGATCGGTGCAACCCTATAACGATCGCGGATATCCTCATTTCGGATGTGATCTAAACGTGTGACGCCACTAGTCCAACGTAGCATCTTCGTCTCCATTACCGCGAGACGCCGTTCATTGTCTTTTATGGTCGGCCAACACTCAGAACCATAGAGAGCGACTGGACGAACGACATTGCGGTAAATTTTAGATTTGAGACGTTCGTTGATACGTCGATCACAAAGGACACCAGTTGTGGAACGCCACTTCATCAATTTCAAGTAATAACCAATTAGAACCCATAGAAACTTGAAAAGCCGGGAAATTAGAGCAAACAATTTATTTACACGAGCCGATCTAAAATTAGAGTAAAAGATCTAATATCCGATTTCATTTTCTATTTAAAAGATATTTCCTCGTTTCTTCGCAACAAGAGACTAAAGATAATACCCAAAAGGGATCTATTTTTGACAGCACTCCTTAGCATCTTTCTGACAACTGCTGTCCGTGGAGAGTTTACCTTTAACTTGCGTATAGTTGCCGATGAATCCCATCTTAATTTCCACGGGTTCATCCATCATCCCATTGCAAATCACCCATTGAGGAAATCGTAACTGCTGTGTGCAATAATGCTGACAATCTCTACGCCCCCTATGAACCTGTTTACAGGAATAATCAATGTTACCATGTTTTCGGTTCAAACACGGACCTAAGTTACTGATAAGCTGCGCAATCTATCTGCATCCTGAGAGAATGTTGTCGTTCTTCACGAGCAACCACATCCCTTGAGCCCTTCCTTTGCACTTGTAAATCGTTTTACGTTCCTTGGCAAGGAGGGTAATGGGAGTCACTCCTGCGACCACCGTTACTACCGATTCTGAGAGAACGTAGTAGGCAGACATTAGTTCCTAAATGTCCCGTATCTGAACTTGTACAAGGCAAATGCGATACACCACTTTACTAAATGCTTCAGCTTTAACCTACGCACTATTGAATAAAACGGACTGCGCTGCATTCATGACAAGACGTCTCATGCTAATGGTAGGACCCCTAACGTTTCCCCCCACCAGATAAGGCCGAAACTCGAAACAACTCTTCTTCAAGCTGCAGGCAAATCCAAGATACTCAACCGTTAGTCATAAGGATAAGCCCGTTCGCTTCGGTGAATTTACTCCTCATGAGCTTTTCCAATGTTTCCCCCACTGCATCAAGCATGGAAAATTATCGGTAGACGGCAGCTCCTTACTTCCCAGCGACAAGAAAAATTACCCTCTCCAGATAAGCGTTGATTGCCCTAAAGAGTGCGTCCCCCGATGGGAGAACACCTCCTGGTGTACTCCTGGTGCCTTCCTATTGACGGTCATTCGCTGGAAAGCCTTCCAGAACTCGTAGCCCATCCATTGATGACACCACTGATTCTACTGCGAATTCGGGAATGCTTTCTTTGCAGCCTGGGCTGGTAAAATCGCTGAAAAGCGTTATCCCTAAATCTAAAATGCAGGCAAAGTCATCTCCTCGGCCTTGGACTGAACCCGAAGTGGGGAGCCAAACTCAGTTACTGTGATTCGTAACAAGTCAGACCACCATGTGGCTGAGTCCGGGGTGTTCTGGTACTGTTCGCTATTTAACATTAGAACCGCAACCTCAGCAGCGAAGGTAACATTGAAGAAAGCTGCAATCCGCAAAGATATTCAGTTTCTTAGGCTGTACTGCAATCCAGTTAGAAGAAACTTTGGAGCACTGTGCCGATAGCATTGTCATATATATAGCCGAGGGAGGTGGCCATTAAGGAGAAGACAATATTCCACGTACTGCTCTAATACTTAGACAGGAATTACTGAACTATTCCAACTGCTAGATCAGGTTAATTACAAGTTTTTTGAATAGCACAATACACAATATATGGTTTCCTGATTCTTGTAGGAACTAAGGGTAGGTCGAGTCGAAAAACAGAATGATACATAGGCAATTAATTTTGCTAATGGTTTGCTTAGCTCTACTAATTTTTTTTTCTAATTTTCGAGCAGCTACTGTATTTTTTACTTCAATCACTAAACAACGTTTAAAAGTTTCCGTCAAAATCAAAGCTAAAATGAATTTTCAGAAATGGTTTTTCCGAAATTTTATACTTTTTCTTGTTAGAACGGGGTAGGTTTCCCAAAGAACCCCTCCCCTATCTAGATGTGCGCAGTGCGCTGGCGATACATTTTTTCAACAAAAGTGTCAGCTCAAACCTTCGCGCCATAGAACCCAAACTCTAACAGCGTAGTTGTCCGCTGCTGTTTTGAATTACTCGAAAAATTCATCTTTGAATCGGGCATCGAAATAAACTATTTAACACCAGCTGCAGGTTCGGAATTCTCTTCTTAGTCAAGACGACTACCTCAGTTTCTTCACATTAATATGCCAAGTCTGCTGTGCATTTGGCAACAAGTGCCGCAACCTCATCCCTATGAAAGATTAGGGGAGACACCTCTGTCGCTATCGTAAAGTTAATTTCAGAGGGCAGTGCTTTGGGTGGGTCCCCCGGCCAAATTTCCATCCTTCTCTGACCCTCCGGCATCTCATAGAGCAGGGAACGGTCTCTTCAATAATATCTCAAAATCCACAGGAGGCAATCTGGCATGTGGAATATATTTTCTACTGTGCCTAGCATGCAGCCGGCATCAAGCATTACGAGGGACGTCGAAATCAACGCTAGGTGAGTCTGCTCAATGAACAGCATTCACAACCTCTATGACAGCATTCAGTGTGCATCTCCCTACTATAGAACGGCACTACCTTTCGGCGAGTCTAATGAGATTTTTGAGCATTTTCCAGCCTCCGGACCTTATTTTTGTCATTATTAAAAACGCTTGGAAATTAGATATTTTAAGGAATTAGAGTTGGCCAAATTTGGTCTTTTCTAATTTTCGAGCTGGTACTGCACTATTATACTATATGACGCAGATAGCCATGTAGTTCAGCATTTTACATATAAAACATTAGAGTGGCACATGGTTGAATTAAAGTATTATTTTCTCTTAGAGCATCTGCTATTTCAATCTCAGTAAAAAAGAACATCAAAATCTAGGAATTGTATAATTTACACCACTTAGCACCTCATGTTTAGGTTTCAAAAGTGTCAAAATTGGGGGAACATTTTCTAAAGTATTGCACATCTCTAATTCAAATGAAGACATTGACCATAAATAAATTACATTTGCGAGCGTGTTCTTTGCTAATTGCATTGTCCAAACGTCATACTTTTAAAAAGCTTCCTTTTTTCTAAGGAACTACTGTCCGTGTACGTCAAAACCCCAATGTCATATGCTAAAATTTAGTTACAGAAATGACATCAATGGCGTTGTATGTGCAAAACATTAAAACTTTGTGACAATCATGGCATTTTTATGGTTTTAAACTGAATATTTCCATTTAAATCCCACACGTACTCACATGAGTATGTTCAAATGAGTCAGGTAAAAATTGCTGAATTGTCCCCAGAATAGTAATGAGGGAATTCTACTCTTTTTTGTTAGTGGCTATTTGTTACATTTTTTGCATCATTTTATGACCGTAAATGTACTTGTCATCTGCTTTATTTAAGCCATAAAGAAACCACACTATCCACGTCATACTCTTGCTGCTCTTGAATTTGCTCGGAAATCTTGTTAATTGGTTAAGTAATCACATACGCTAACTGCAAGCTAACCAGCTTTTCTAAAAATAATAAAGGTAAATGTTCTTTTTATTTGGGGTTGTTGTAGTTTGAATTTGACACATCTTATAATTTGGAGATGACTAGATTGATGATGATTAGAAATTTCCGGAATCGGTATTTAAGAGAGGGCAAAGTCCTACTGAAACCAATTTAAGGTTCATCTACTTATGCAGACATACAATCTATTTAATGGCATTCGTTATTGCTTTTTTAAAAGCATTTTACTGGGGAAAGATGGACTTACTGTCTCGAATTAGAGAGAATATGAAAGTCATCGAAGGCATACAAAAAAAATAAGATAGCCTAAGTCTTCCATTCATCCATTTCAAATACCAACTAATGAGTATCCATTGTAATACAATTTTGGTATTATTTGATCAATCTGGGTACCTTTTGACAGGCTCCAGCTTAGAAGTTTCACTCGTAACAATTCTTCATCTGAATATTTTTAAAACATCCTAACAAAAAGTGACTCTTAATAGAAAAATCATTTAGTATCTTTCTAAATATAGTTGATGATATATATGTTTCCCCAAAATCTAAAAATCACTTTGAGCAATGCTTTTATCTGATTTCCGGGGCTTGAATTTTCTCATTCTCTTTAATTGCAGGCTATAAAAATGTTCTTTCGATATAAGAATATTTACTAAGTTATACACAGAGGACGATGGAAAACTTCTGGGTAATGTCTAAAACTAAATAACGCTGACGATATAAAAAAATTGGAAAAAATTGAGAAATCTTTTTGAAACCTTTAAATGCCTATAAATAATATAAATATAAAATCTACAGAATTTAAGGAAAAGGGGCAGAGTTCGAGTTCACCAGTTTAGTGGAGATTTATAGATCAATCTTTTGATTAATCTAGATTCTCCACGGAATTACCCTCAGCCCCTATATTTGGAATCGGGACCCAAGTTGTGAGGACTCCGAGTCATTCGATGTAATAAGAAGGTGGGAAAATTATTATTGATGCTTTTCATCTCCCAGTCCATTTTTGGATATATCAGAATCAATGTCTTTCGTTAAATTTTCAATTACATTAGAGAATGTCTAGGTCTCTCTCTCAAAATAGAATTAGGAGATACAGTCATACAAATAAGGATTTCTGACTTATAAGAATCATATCTCCTCCATGACGATAGCAGCAGAGGATACTGATTTACTTGCTGGACTAGGTTGCAACCGCCTCAATGATTTTATTTCAGACAGAAGTAAGCAGGAATACCGGAAGCTGGACGCATCGGGTGTATAGATTTTGTTTTGATCTGATTCTATGCACGTTTTCCCATTCGTGCATACCTAAAAATTCTAAATATTCGTTGATATAAAAATATATTTAAGTGGAGCAATTACCATCTGTCGTTACTTTCGGTTACGCTTCCCCCAGGGCAGAGGTGAGGCAGCGTCTGCCCTGGACGAAACCATCAGTCAACTTTTTCGTTCTTCTTTGAAAGCTTGGGTGTTTAAATCAAAAAGGAGGAGTCCGTGGACTAAAAAAGAAGAAGTAAGTTGCTTCCCATCTGGTACGGTCCGTCACCAAGTGGGTGCGGAACCATGACTCCCAGCATCCTCAAAAAAAAAATTCGTTGATATGTCTCCAAATTCCAACTGCGCCTTGATAATATACTATTATTAACTTTCTTTGAGTAAATATCGGAATGACATATATTTTGAGGCCTAGATTTTGTATAAATACACCATTGTGATTTTTTTCAGATTTTTCGGTTGGGTAGGTCTGAGAACACGATCTGTTACACTTTTTAGGGCACACATTTTGAACCCTCACTCCCCAATGTATCACCCAATATCAAAAATATCATCAGTTTCGAAAAGTACTAATTGAGACCTTTCATTTGATACCCCACACAATTATATTGTGTGAAAAATAAATTTACACCCCCTTTCATATACATGGGGAGCCCTGCCATCCTCTCCAAACTCAATATAAAATGGCGTCACTTGCTATATGTAAAGCTATTCACAGATCACATCTTTTCTCCGAATTTCGTGACAAGTGATTCGGCCGTTTCCGAATAAATCGGGTGTGACAGACAGACACTGGAAAGTCCATACCTACATGTAACGGTGACCAGCCAAGAGACAGAACTTCGCCGAATATAATACTGTTAAGAACCGTGATGAAGTATTCCTCGCAACTCTTCAGCTGTTCGTCGTGAATGCCTCTCAAGGACAATCGAAAGAGTTGCAACCACATTTAAGTTATTTCGTGATGTGGAATCGACTTATGTAATCATAACGTTATCCGGCAGCTTGTGTTTCCCTGACCAGCAAAGAGCAAATTCCCTTTTGCCTTGGGGCATACTATGTTGATTATCCCGGGACTTCGCAAGATTTCACGAAGTTACCACGCTCGGCATCACTCGCAGAGATCAATAGAGTCATCAACCCCTTCCGTTTATCGATCCACTTCCATGATCCGTTAGACAGCTAGACCTTGTGATGCCTCTTCGGGACGTAGCTGACGACCTAAGTAGTACCGAAGAAAGGAGTATTTTTGGTGGTGAGGTACTCGCAACAGCTGTCTCATAAAAGTGATCGATGTTAAACTTGAGAGATCGCAGTTATCTAACTTTGGGAAGATTGGTGCACGCAAAACGCAAGCAAAGGTGAGCAAACATTAGATCGTGGTCCATTTTGAGGCTGCCATCATTATCGTTACCACCATCATTATCGTTACCGTTGACAAGATATCCCCACCATCGTATTATCTTCAGCAAGTCTCTTCTGAACTGCTTGTAATTGCTTACAGAATGTATTCTTCTCCACTATATCGGAATCTTTGTCCCCGTATAGCACTGTATAATTTCGATACCCCTCAATCTGGACCGGAATCTTACAGTCAAGACAACCAGAGGTCTTAGAAGTGAGATTATTCCCTATCCGGGTTGATAGAAGTAGAGTTTCGAAATTTGCTCCTTGCTTGACCACAATTTTCTATCCCTTTATGTCACCATTTACGAGGAGCAAGGAGAACTTTGAGTGTATTCTTAAGCCCTAACTCATAGGGCTGAATAGTGGACAAAGTGACGAGGTATCTTGTGCTGTTTGAAAATGTTTGTTTCCTGTTGCCTCCTCTGTGAAGTCTTCTCCTTCAAGCTTTGCCCCGTTGAAAAGTACGGTCGACAACCTTGATCGTTTGGGCTACTTTGCTCAAAGGCCTGATCTAGATGCTGTCGCGGGGCTGTCAAATCGCCATCCAGCATAACAATCCACCGTTCCTTCAGCCGGCCCTTCGGTCCAGTTCCAGACAGACAGACAAACGGATAGACGGAGCAATATAGCATGGGTCAGGCGGCTAGTGGCTTTGTGTGGGCAAAAATAAGCGGTATATATGTATACAACTGCTACGCTCCACCGAGCCTCACACTGCCTGAGTTTGAAGACCTGTTAGACGATCTTGTTCACGAAGCAAGAGGACGAAGTCCAGATGTGATAGCCTAGACTTTAATGCGTGGGCCATCGAGGGGGGGCAGCAAAGAGACTAACGCAAGGGGGGCGGTGCTTATTGGAAGCATTCGCCCAGTTAGATGTAGTTGTGGCCAACGAAGGCGATGAAAACACTTATCGAAAAGGGGGAACTGGTTCAATTGTAGATCTGACTTTTGTCAGCCCTGCGTTGGCACGTGACATGTCCTGGCAATCACGTACAGCGACCACCAGGCAATCACCTTTGAACTAAGGACGCAGCCACAAAGCAGGAGACCCGCTCCCCGGAAGCCAAAATCCAAAAGAACATCAGGATGGTCTGTAAAAGCGATGGATGAGGAGGTATGGCTAGACTTGCCTAGCAAAGCAGGCACCTCGACGAATAGATTTCTCCATGTCACACAGAGCATTTCTAAAGCATGTGACGCATCCTAGGAGATGCTCATTCTCCACTAGAACACCCAATTATTAGTGGAATAGTGGACTTGCCAGCCTTCGATCGATTTGCTACAAAGCCAGACGAACGGCTCAGAAGGCAATAGGTAGTATCGACCAAGAGTAAAAGGAGCATGCCTATAGGGAACCTCGCAAGAACTTCAAGCTCGCCATCCGGCGGAGTGAAAGGGAAAGTTTTAAGGAGCTCTGTTGGGAAGCGGATATAGATCCGTGGGGTAGCGCCTATAAAATCGTGACAGGACGATTCAGAGGCCGATCACGTGCCCTATACTCGTGTTGAAAATAATCCAGGGATTATTTCCCCGCCGATTCCACCAGTCACCATGGACGAGCTGCGAGAGATCTGCAGTCGAATAGGCGATAGCAAAGCCCCGGGTCTGGACGGGATACCGAATAAGGCCCTCAAACTTGCCGTCAAATGTAGACCGGATATGTTCGCGGAGCTGTTCGAAACGTGCATGTCCGAGGGTATCTTTCCTGCACCATGGAAGCGGCAGAAGCTGGTGCAGCTGCCTAAGGCTGGCAAACCTCAAGGGGAACCGTCCTCCTATAGACCCATATGTCTTCTAGACCCTGTGGGAAAAATGTTGGAGCGGATTATTTATAATAGATTACCCTCCAGTGTCGCCTTTCAGATTGGCAGTATGGGTTCCGTAAACCCAGATCAACCATTGATAAGGGAATGCATTTAACTCGGCCAATTGGAACCTTATACGAAAGTCTCTGGCGACGATTGGTGTTCCCATCTACCTCACCGCTATTATCGATGGCTACTTGCAAGAGTGGACGGTGCGAGGCTATTAAATCGGTAATTACTGAGGACAAAATCGGCTGGACTTTATACAGCTTCTCCGCATATAAATCTCCGAGCTGTATCTTATCTTTTTAGGATAAGTACCATGGTCCTCGAGACGCGCATGAGTGGTTTTCATACCCAAAGTGGGTCTCCACTAGGTGATTGGCACGGCTGGGCGATTACTGCAGTACAAGCAGTATGCCCTAGCTGCCTTCTTGGATATAGAGGGAGCATTCAACAACGTTATTACCAACGCCATCAAGGAAGGCTTGACTTGGAGGGGTATCTTACTAATTGGATTATATCCATGCTATGTACCAGCATAATCCAATTGGATTTCGGAGGGAACCACTTGACCAGAGCTGTAAACATCTTTCCAGTACTCTGATTAATAGTGATGGACGAAATTTTGCGAATATTGGACAGCAGCGGGTTGTGGCGTATGCCAACGACTAATATTAATCTCAGGGATCATAGAGAGAGCGTTGCCAAAGGTATGCCTGTAGGCCGCAAGATGCGGACTCGGCATACACCCAACCAAAAGGGAAGTGATACTATTTATCACCTAGACAATGGTACCTGATTTCACCTACCACCGCTGAATGAACAAAAATTGGTTCTTTCCTATAATGTAAAGTATCTGGGTGTAATCCTGGATCCAAAACTAAATTGGAGATTACACATAGAACCGAAGGTTAAGAAGGCCTGTATAGCCTTCTATGCCTGCAAAAGAACCTTTGCAAAGGCATAGGGTCTCCGGCCGAGGATGGTTCTCCGCATATTCATTGCTGTGGTGCGTCCCATCCTGACGTACGGCTCTATAGTATGGTGGCAGGCTTTGAACAAAAAGTAAAATGGAACGAAGCTTAATGGGATTCACAGAACCGCGTATGCAGGTATTATTAGGGCTCTGCAGTCCTGACCGGCAGATACTCTCATTGTACTCCTGCATTTCCTTCCCTTAGACATCTACATTAATGCGTTTTAGCGTGTAGTGCCGTCAGACTACTTGAGTCCGAAGCCCTACGACCGCAGTAACATCCTAGATAAAGTACCTCGGGAAATCTGGGCATTGTCTACGAACTATGCCACACGCCTGAACTTCACGGGAAACTTTGCTGTGGACTTTCCAACCAGGGGAGAGTGGACGACCGGCGGCGTGTTGCAAAGTTATGACACAGTATTTTTCAGCGATGGAACATGGACATAGGAATATAGAGGGGAATGAGCGGATTGACGGATTGGCCAGGCGGGGCTCTGCTCTTGGCAGTCCTTCGGCAGGTAAAGGCGGTGCCTCGCTGACGACTGTCAAGGACGGAATCTACTCGCTCTACTTAGCAGCCGCGGGCCTTAGATAGCTAAGGTTTACCACCTGTGCCACGTGACCGAGGAGAATCTCCACGTGGTGACACTGGGCTCAGTATGGTTTGCTCGCCGTGATGTAGACACAAAACAAAACCTTATTAGAGGTATACCGATACAATGCGAACCGGGAATGGGATGTCTTAGGAGAATTCCTCTCTTCTGTGGAAGATTTGACCCGATCATGAGAGCTCCTGTGCAAACGCGTGTAAATGCATACAAGATTACGACAGTCTGCCCGGGGCACTGGCTCATAGGGGACCATGCTGCCAGGCTTGGCATACCCTACAATCCGTACTGCCGAAGCTGTTGGAAAGAGGGGGGGCCCTCACACACTTCCTTTGCGATTGCGCAGCTCTAGCTAGAAATAGATTACGAACACTGGGTAAACCAGTTTTTGGAGACCAAAGAGAGATTTTTAGCTGGAAGGTGGGAGAGCTATAGCCGGCTGGACTCTGCCCCCCCTCCCCTCATAATAGCAGTCACGGTCTTAGGAGTTTGTGTAGTAAAGTAGGGAAGTAAATTTTTGGTCTGCTGATATCTAAAGTTGTACTCTGAAGGAAGTATATACTCATTAGAGCATAGTCACATGACAAAATATGTATTTTACCAAATTACCAAATTAGACGGCAAAACTCTGTCATTATAGGGAGGTTTTATTTTTATTCACATTATTCAGTAATCTATCAAGACAAGTACTTTGTCTTTCACAAACGCGAAAAAACATCCATTTTCACAGAAAAACTTGCTGTCATACTTCAATTGGAAGTTGATGTATGCCCTGCATGTCATGGTCACTCCAGTTTATGTATAAAAAATTCATATTTAAAAACCTATGAAATGTTATGTAAATGGTTTAAAAAGAAATCTACGTAAGCGCCTATGCATATATGTAGTGCTACTGCCAACACTTCACTGAACCATAATTACAGTGCTGTTGCTGACGCTAAGTTTTATCTTCCTTCTGACCTCACTAGCAATTTACACTCTTCTTATAAAGCTATGCGCAAAAAATAATGGCAAATCTAGTGCTATTAAAACGCCGCTATTAAAAATTTATAAATCGGAATATTTAAAGTCTTTGTCTTACAGGCTTATTGTTGGAAAAATTCTGGCTATAGGTCACCCTATAAGTAGCTCTTGAATTTTTCAGTAAAAAATTAATAGAATGCAATCCTCTATATTCTCAAAGAATTGAGCAATTGTTTATTCTTTTATACCGTTAAATCAGCAGTGCAAGGCAAACCACCCTATAATTCTCAAACGATTATGCCTCCACTATTAAAAGCGAATATGCTGGTCTTTGCATTCTATAATTTCTTCACAACCTAGCACCGTATAGCTGAGCCCTAAACGAAAAATGTCCAAATCCATGAAACTAATCTTATTCTAAAGACAAACAAATTATCCAAAATATAGATAAATACATTATATGACTTTCTATATGCAATTGCATATAATATGTCCGAATATGTAGAAAGATAGCTGACGCAGATGTTGTAACCAAATACAATGAATGGGAGCGGTTGAGAAGTTTGTCTTAAGATACATCTTTGTCAATCTTTCGAGGTGAAAAGTCTTTTAACCTTCAAAAACATAAGTTCTTCAGTTTAATATACTTTTTCTAAAGTCCTTACAATGCAACGTCTCACTAACCTTATTAACCCAGAAAAGTGTCCGAAAATGTTAAGATTTGTTTTTTTTGTCATCGGAAACATGCATATGTGTACATTGACTTTAATTTTCTTCACACAAAAACCTACATTTCAGCGTATCTGACCATATTGGCTGGAACTTGCAACAATAGTAAATTTTGAAACACGATATGAGTAGGCATTGAACTTTTATACTTGAACTTCTTCTGTTGAAGTATTAATGTAGGTCACGGTCAACAATCAGCATTAATTATGACTTGATTTTTTTTCTCACCTAGTGAAAAATGTGTATATATGTACTATACACTCGTTTGTAACTTTGTTCACAATGTTTTATAAATATCTTTAGCAGTGGTTTCGAACCAGATACGTATCACGTAAGAATTGATTAGACAAGCCAAATGAGGTAGCACAGTCATATAGCAGTAGCCTCATTAAATCTAATAATTGTAGTTTATCATTATTATCATATAATTTATGGTTATATATGTAGATAGTTTTATATATAGACAGGCGAATCACTAATTAGATCTCTAATTCTCTGCGTTGCAAAAAATGCAAATACATTACCTCATATACCGACTAGTTAGGAGGTTTTATACTATAGTGAATTCTAAAGTGTAACAGATTTACCAGATTTTTCAATAAGCTTTGCCGTTGGATTAGAAAAAGCCGATTTTATGGTTTGGAATACATTTTCATACATATCTTTCCTGAACTTCAATAGATTTATTCCAGAGAGAGAATCCGGAGTCTGTTCAAATACGTTTCCACGATACCACGCTACCATATTTCCTCTCCGTTCGATGAAAATCGTTTCAAAGGCATATTTTTTTGGAATATGGAAACAGCTACAAAGCTACAGAGTATTTAACTCCCTCTGCCCTCTACCGAATAGGGCGGGTGTTTCTACAATTCATACTTTTATTCACTAATTTTCCCGATGTTTTTTTCTATAGATCAAGTCTTTTTTTGACAAAAGGCTACAATAATAATCTGCATTTATTATTTTATTAGTTTGGAGATAATATCAGTTATCTTAGTTTGATGATAATAATAAATAATTTTGCATCCCAATAAATTGATGCCAACAGTTTCCTGCCCGATTTTGGAGCGGAATAACTGGGTTTACTTCTCAATAGGCCCAAATCTCATTCATGGTGCATAAAATTCTTTGTATCCTTTCTCAAACGATCCGAATTTTGCTGAGTAAATTGGATTCATATTTATTTTTGCTCCATTTTTTCCGAATGCAGCACCTTTTGTGTACATAGCAAGAAGACTATATGCAAGAGATTTGTCTCCCGGTGCATTGCTTGAATTTGTATGGTGGAAAAAAGGCATTGCGCATCTTCGACGTTCTTGCACGTGAACAATTTTGCCCATCTACTATTGTGTTGCCGTGACATATGTGATGGATAAGATGGGAATACATACAGAAGAAAAGCAACCAGGTGTAATCAACACACTCGTCAGTTGGCTACCTCGTACTTAACCCGCAATGACATCCCGTGCCATCTACAAGTTCCGTTTGCTCCTCCTGTTTGTAGTTTTCATCGCGTTTAGCTGTCTGAAATCTAAAACTACAGCCGAAATATTACTCTCATCTCCGAATAAGATCCCTGGAATTTCTACTAAATCGCATTCAGTAAATCAACGGTTTTCTGTACTTGGAAAATTCACTTATTGGACGTTATTCACGTTCCAATTTGTGATGTAGGCTACTTTTGGGATATATTACAGGCTTTGATTCGAAATTGCTTCCTCTCTTTTTGAGCACCAGTGAAATTATTCTAAAAATGAGAAAATTTCTTTAAAGACGGAAAGTTAACTACTGAGGAAACAACGACCGTTAGGCGCACTAAAAGATAAGAATGTCGTCATGGCCACGACTGAATTTTCGCTTAGGTATCGAGCAAAGGTCAGCAAATGCAAGAAAATGATTTTCAGAATGGAAAGTGCTTCAGTGCTGTAGAATGTATTATATATGGTAACAAAGACCTTGTATTTTCTACCACCGAATTCTCGTGATATCCTGGACTATGCCTTTTGACGCTACAAAGACGAATAATCAGAAGTTCTTCAAATACTATAAATTTGACGGGACTTTTTTTTTGTTGCAACATTGGAGATATTGACAACTCTTTCTCTTCCGCGTATTCTGATAATGCTTCCCTGTATATGTTGACTTTTGATCGATAACTACGCTAAAATTAAGCCGTGACTAACATCACTTTATTTCTATAAAAAAATTCACAAGCTTGATTGACCAACTCTTATAACACTAGTTATTTGTCCTTTTTCATATATAAAATTGATTAATCCCTGTTAACTTCCGGTGAAGCTTCATTTCCTCCGATCGGAGTATTTCGATTTGCCATTAATTAACAGAAGGAAGAATGAACTGTGGTCTTGGCACATGCTAATATTTCGACCTTAAAACGATCGAATTGTTCTTATTATATACAGTAATTATATCTTTCTATAATTCCCTCAAACTTTCGAACTTGTTGCCTTTATGACAATGCGCTCCACAACACAGATTTTCAGACATATCGGTAAAGACAATCGTCGAAATGCAGATAAGCTTCCGTTGTGACAAAGATTGAAATTTTATACATTATAATTCTTTTCTTTAGATGGATTCCAAACTCGCTGTTCTTTGCAAAATCTTTTTTCTTCAGCCTTTGTCCCGTTCACAAGCGGGGTCGGCTCGTCGTGATCGGCTTCGCCATTTGGCTCTATCGAATGCCTGATCTGGGTGCAATCTCGAGGCTTTCAAATCCCCATCCAGCGTATCAAGCCACCGTTGCTTAGGTCTGCCTTTTGGTCGTTTACCATCGACTTCGATGTTCAGACCTGTTCTTTGCAAAATATAAACAAGTATAATATAATTTTGAGCGAATGGTAATCCTTCACACTTTGGTGGGGTATAAAGCGTCAACCACATCCGCTCGGTTACTTGAAATGCGTTTCAACTCACCTACAACCTCCCGAGACGCTCGCACTCGCCCTCTTCTGTTTTACGCCAAGTGCCCTTGGGACGACCTACTCGTTGACCATCTTGAGAGACTGGATTCCACTGCATGGCGTCGCCTGCAATGCAATTGCCACCCCTATCTAATCTGTGACCTAACCAATGCCACTTTCGCCTTCCTATCACCTCGCATACGAGTGTCAAGCCTGTGCGCCGACCAAATTCTTCGTTTGAAATGGTGTCAGGCCAACATACTCCGAAGATAAAACACAGAAAGGTATTAACGAAAACTTGAATTTTTCGGGTAACAGTGTAGTTCACTTTCCATATGCTACCTCCATATATCAACACCGAAAGAACATTAGCCCAGAATAATGTCAACTTGATTTTGGACAATGCAGACATTTTCTGACTTTAGATATGGCAGCAACATCTAGTTCGGTGCCGCCGTTGGCAGAAACCTAGATATACAAATTGATCGACGCTTTCGATGTTCTGTCCATTAATTCAGACACGGAGAGTGCGAAGACCTTCATTCCAACTCTACTTGCCCCTCTTTCCAAAGCCAGAGCTATTTGGCCAAGGTCCACGACCCAGTGAGAGACTAAGCAGATGCCATCAGCGTAGTCGAGGTGTTTGAGGAAAGATGTCATTGTCCATTGAATTCCTTCACGTCCTCCGGACTAGGCAGCATGAAGAACATCACCGATAATAAGAAAAAATAATATCGGTGACAGGAAGCAACCCCGGCAGATTCCGCTTTGGACCTCAGAATCTTCCGAAATTATACCTAAATGCAACACGTGGTCCCAATAATAGCTTTTAATTTTTCGTTTACGTAAACCCCGCCAGATACACTCCCCGTTAACGCAATCGAAAGCCTTCTCGGAATCAATGCAGAGCAGGTGCAACGAAGATCTAAATTCGGCGCACTGTTCCAAATTGATCCGTAGATTATAGATGTGGTCGATGCAGGAGGATCCGGAGCTAAAACCAGCCCGCTCTGTGGCGATCAAACTTTTGAAATGTTGTTTACTGCGTTCCAGGATTATTTTAACTATTATCTTTGCGACGGCAGGGAGCACGCAGATACCTCTCCAATCGTCACACTCAAAATGGGTGCCCTTTTTTAGAACATTAACGATCATCCCCTTCTTCCACTCTCTAGAAAATGTCCGGATTTCCAAGATTTCCGTACGAGTGGAAGCAACAGAAGTGCAACCACTACAGATGCAGCGATGAGTATCACTGCGCTTGGCTTGATGGTCTCCATTGACAGATATAACTTCTTGTGCATCTTTGAAAAAATAACGCTTCTGCCTCCGGAACTAGCGTATTAACAAATTTACTTTTGTCATGGCGCATACAACTCGGCACTTCCAGAGAGCTCATCATGTTTATAGCACGGATAATAAGATCCGACAGTCCCTTACGATCGTCCATCTGCCTCTAAGCCAAAGCATTATGTACGAACGACCTCGGTTAACCCCGCCATCCACGTACAGTTTGGCCGGATGTTTTACTCCGGAAGAGCCCGTAATGCACCAGTCCACAACTTGAACTGAATGCACCATCTACATACCGGCCAGCCGCAACATCATCGGTTCAACTCTGGACGTGGAAGACGTTGAGATGCAAACCTGAGGTATTTTTTGGCGTGAGGATTTATCGAAAATTTTCATTTGCAAAAAAGATGCCGATAAAGTTATCCCTCAGAGCCTAAACAAACATGAAATCCTCGCACAGTTCCTAACCAAATATGTCTCACCGGTTGGCCGAATCATTTTTCGTTCGATCGCCGGCACTGAACAGTCAAAACGGATAGGCTAAATTCATCCCATCCAAATGACGGCCGCCGGTCATGTGCCGACTATTCAGGCATAACTGACAGGCCGAACTGTACATGGATGGCGGGATTTATACATCAGTCTGCCATCCGTCTAATTGAGGGTGTAAAGGCTCGGATAGCTGAAGGGTTAGAGCACAAGGCTGTCGTACGGAAGGTCGCGGTTCAAATCTCGCTGGTTGCAGAGGGATTTGTATCGTGATTTGACGTCGGATACCAAACGACTCAGCTGTGAATGAGTACCTGAGTCAAATCAGGGTAATAATCTCGGCGAGCGCAATGCTGACCACATTGTCTCCTACAGTGTACTGTAGTGTACCGTTACGGTCTTGAATGAAGTGCTCTAACACACTTCAAGGCCCTGATGCAATATGGATTGTTGTGCCAACGATTATTATTATTATTAAAGGCAACAACTTATGGACTGGTGAACGTGACTGACGAAATTAATTCAATTTCCATATAAAATCAGTCTGCTGTAGTGGGGTTGATTTATGGTGGATTGAGACTGATACCAGGCTGATGGGAAACTGATCGTGTAAAGCCGCCCTCACGCATCAAGTATCTGTGTCTGTCTTGATTGTACTAAATCCTCTGAAACGTTGAAAATTTAAGTCTTAAGACCGAAAGATAGTGTACGGTAGAACTAAAAGATACTTTCGAATGCGTCATATAACAAACAAATTTTTGAAGCCGCTAGTGATGGTGATTGTGGTATTCCTGCTGGATCAACCGCTCGCATGTAAGGTTTTCGATACTTTGATAGCATGTAAAGATACCTAATAGTCATCGGCCTCTTAATATTGGTCATTACTGACTAAGTAGGGTTAGTACAGTTAGCTCCTCCTCAACTGCAGTGCAGAGTGAAAATTGAAAGTAAGATTCAATATCTGTCGTGTATTTAGCAGATTGCGAAGGCTGTGGTAAATAGCTTATGTTTAAATTGGAAAGTCACCAAATATGTTCCCCTATATTTGCCTTATGAATCGAAGTATCTTCAAGTTAAAAATTTCAATTATTTGGTACGAGGATCTAACACATAATGCGGGAAGGAATTTTAAGATAAGGTGATGCCTTTGTAGTCACTATTATATGTTTTTTTGATTCTCAATCCTTTTCTTTCCAAAAATTATTTAAAATAGATTAGAGATTAAAGATTTTTATTGTACTTACATAGTTCCTTTTGCAACAGTCATATTTAGATTGTTCAAAACTTGGTTTATGTTATTTTTTCTCCCATAAGATTTAAACGCATGCCGTACAGAGACGGCATGTTGTTGATTTCGAAACCAAGATGTCCCTCCATCGTCTGCATTTGCATTGTTTGTATCACTGCTCCTGGAAGAATAAAAGAAACATTTTTAAATAAAGAATTAAATTTGAACATTTGTTAAATATAGATTAAAAAATATAGACGACTAACAAGTTATGTTATGAGATTATGAATAACCCCGCTGCGGCACATCACTCCGCCCCCAGATGAAACCTAGAGGTTTCAGCGGCTGAACTCGGAACTGCGTTCCCCATCATACGGCGAAGGGAACGCGACGTTGATTTGGGGCACAAACAGGGATTCAGCCTGGATAAAGAGGCAGCATCCGTTCTGACCAGGACGTGCGTGCACGTGTCCAGCTCCTTGGGCGCGCAGGCAGGTGCGCACGAGGGTCTTGCGGGAGGTGTGGCTTTCATGTGGCGAAGGTTGTCTTTAAGCAGGCGCAGCAATCCCGAATCTGTGAGACCCGATCTCTTATCGAAGACCGGATCAATTGGGAGTCTTGAGTTCTCCCCTTATACCAGGTCCGCGGGGCTGGCAGCAAACTCCTCTCGCCGGTAGGACGCCGGAGTAGTCCGAGAAGCAAGACCTGAGTCCAGGACGGATCATCGCGAGCCATAATGGCGGCTTTCAGTGTCCGGTGCCAACGCTCTAGCGGATGCGGATGGTAAGCCGTAGTTCGCTGGCGTTTGAATCCCAGAAGTTTGCCTAACTCCGAGAAAAGGGTGGACTCAAATTGCATTCCCTGGTCAGTGATGATCACTGCAGGGACACCAAAGCGAAGGATCCAGTCTCGACAGAGAGCTTCGGCACAAGATTGCGTCATAATGTCCTTCAGAGGTATTACCTCAGGCTACCGCGTAAACCTGTCGATGATTGTAAGGCAATACCTGTAACCGTGCGAGACTCGAAAAGGGCTTTCGATATCGAGGTGTATGGTCTGGAACCGCTTGGTAGTGCGGGGAAATGAGCCCACTTCTTTTCTTACATGCTTGGTGACCTTACACTTTTGGCATGCGATGCACTCTCTGGCCCAGGAGTTGATGTCCTTATTCATGGAGGGCCAGAAGTATTTCTCGGTGACTAACCGATTTGACGTCCTGATGAATGGGTACGCTAAGTCGTGAACCGCGTGGAACACTTCCTTGCGAAAGGTGGCCGGAATGTATAGTCGGGGTCTCTTTTCCGAGTATTCGCAGGAGAGAGAGAGGTTCGAACCGAAGATGAGCAACTCCCGAAATTTGTATTTGGGGTTGGATTTGAGGCTCTCAAGTACTGCGCCATCTACCTGCGCCTTGGCGATAGCCGAGAAGTTGGGTGAGCCGGGGATGTTAGCCTCGGAGACACGTGACAAAGCGTCAGCAACTATGTTGTCCTTGCCGGACACGTGCTGTATGTCGGACATGAACTGGCTTATAAGGCTCAGGTGTCGAAGCTGACGACTTCTAGGGAGAAGCAGAAGTGCTTAATACTCAAGTACGCGGCGCGCAGTTCTTAATCGTAGGTGCTGTAATTTCATTGAGCGGGGTTTAACTGTCTGGAGAAGAAGATCAACGGCTGCAAGACTTGATTCACCTTTTGGTGAAGAGCAACACATACTGCGATATCAGAGGCATCAACAAAGTCGAGAAAATGCCAAGAGTGTAGCATCAGCCAGTTGCTGTCGGGATTTATCGAACGCGCGGATAGCCTCTTCAGACCACACAATCTCTCGTGTGTCCTTTGTTTTGGGGCCAGACAAATACGCGTTCAAAACGGACTGGTGTTGGGTGGGCTTGGACAGGAAACGACGATGGAGGTTTAGCATGGCTAGTTTTTGGACGCGGAAAGCTTATAATTGCTGGGGGCGGAGTGATATGGCGCAGAGAGGTTAACAACATTCGAAATTTGTTTCGAATGTTGTTAAACCCGCTGCGCCACATGAACTTAATTCTAATCTAATTAATTTTATCTTTTTACATTGAGTCAACTAGGACGACCGAATTGCCGTACCTTAGATGTAAAGAAAGACAAGTAACTTTGGATTATTTGAGAGACTGTAGAGAACACCTTCGGTCCAAGAAATGTTAATCCTACGGCAATTACGCACATTCATGGTATATGCAACACCCTACGAACTCGGATTCCATACCCGTAGTTGCATTTCTTTGCTTAAGATACTATTGCATGAAGCATTTATAGTAAAATTGGTTAATTAGTGTATCGATTGTAAGTATCGGCTTTCCTCAGGCCTCATGCGTATGTTTGCATAAAACGGTTAGCATAATATTTATCTTTTTTGCATAATACACGACATATGACTGTAATCAAATTTGAGAAGGAAACATACATATCCAACGCAGGTTTCACGCATTCAAATTAATCAATCTGAATGGCTGATGCCAGTTATGTTATCCAAAAACAAAATCTAAGAAGTTAAGTAAATTTATAAACAGAGCGCTCAGTCAATCAACGTCTGCGAAACATGTAATAGCGACAATGTTGTTGTTGTTGAATTTTTGCTAGACTTTGCACTATGAGTATGTTCGTACCCGTACGCTGGGAGTATCATATGTATGTAGCCAAGCCAGGAGGAGGCACAAAAACCGCTGAATTCACTGCAAACAATCACCGAACACGCTTGTATTTTATGTTACCCATGTTGCATAATAACCAGTTTTCTGTCTTTCATTATCTCTCGGCGAAGTGTTATTGAATAATAGTGATGAAACATGAAACATATAAGGCGGAAAGAGGCCAGAAAAAGTGCAAGGTGTTTATATCTTCTTCGTATACATTAAATTAAATCACTGACGAGATACATTGATGCATAACCTAGTTTCGTTTTCTTGTAGCAAAATGAAGATGATTTGTTTTGTGTTGGTTTCGTCTGTAGGAAATATAATAGCTTTGTAAAAAATGGATAAATGCATTTTTCGATTGAAGGAAGTAAGCGTTGAGTGAAATGCACTTTGAATTGCGGTTGAACAACTTCACACATATGTAATGATGGATTTAGATATAATTGTAAAGTATGTTTGTGTGTCATGCATGAATGCGTTATATTGAGCGGAGTTCCCCAGGAAACACTACCGCAACATTTCGAAATTCCAAATTTAATCCTGTTATGCTGCTTGAATTTTACCTCTGGTACTGCGCAGAAGATATCTATTAGCTCGAATAGAGTTTTAGGCTTAAAATCGCATATTTGTCACTTCAAAACTGGAAATAGATGACCAGTTTCTTCAAGATGAGATCATTTTAAAACCTCCACTTTCGGTTCAGCGTAAGAGGGTAAGATACAAAAAGTCTTGAAAAAGAGTGATACTGGTCAGGAATCATTGGTAGTAGTAAATGCGTCTAAGCGTTTTCACCAACTGTTTTTCCGAAATACTAAACAAATATTGTCTGTATCATACAAATATGGGTATTGACATTTCGTAAGCGGTATAACGTTCCAAGTGTTCAGAAAATACTGCAAAAGGAACCGGTTTCTTAAACAGCTTTAGTGCATAAATATTTCTATTTAGAAATATGTATATATTCGTATATTTGAAACAGATAATTTGTTCAAAACCCGTGTGCCTACATATGAATATATGCTTACCGACCATACAATTACTTAAAAGATATGCAGAATATTTACCACATTTATTTATGATAGAAAAATATTTATTTTCATCGATCGCGCCAGTTGCGACATAGGTAATATAAGTGTCAAAATATGTGGTTTAGGATATATTGTATATATACTTTGATGCAAAAAAATACTGCGGAATTTGACAAATTTTGACAGTCTCTTTATTTATTTGCTAGAGATGCTCCTTAGTAGGAGCTGTGATATCACATCAATTTGTGAGAATGACGATATTACAAAGTAATATCACAAATATCACCTTTCATTCCTCTAATCATATATGTGATATTTTAACACCAACATCACATATCACACCAGGAAGCTGATATTGCCAAAAATTACTTTTCACTAGAGTGATATTTGCTCTGAATTTAAAGCAAAAAGATATTCACAAGCGATCGTCAGCATTGGCATTAGACATCCAACTCCACCACTTGTAGTAACAAGAAAGATATATCACAGTGTTACTCGGTGATGTTTAGTATTACCTCATCTAGCGATATCACATCGGCACCAACATTACTTGTAGCGAAAGCAATACCGTCATCACTTCTCTGCAGGAAGGTAATGCTGCGATGTTGTGATGTTACGTGATGTTAGAAGAAGTCGCTGTTATGTGATGGTGTTGTGATATATGATTCACGATCAGGGATGATAACGTGATATTATACTTTTGTGATTTCACCTGCCTAACTCTAATATTTATCTGTGCATATGTGTTTACATATATGTATATAGCGCTTGTGAACTGGAAAAAGGTTAAGAAAAGGAAGATGGGTTATATTATTCTCCTCAAAATGAAAACTCATTTATAATTCTAGAATATTTCATCTTAGGACACCAATGGGTTTCAAGAAAGTGTGTCCTAAGTCGATAAAGGCGTAAATGGAAGGTTTATAAGTAAATATTCATTTAAATGCAAATAGAACAATATTTTTTATTATTTAAAAATTTCAATGGAAGCGCAATGCTGACCACATTGCCTCCTAGTGTACCGTTACGGTCTTGAATGAAGTGCTCTAACACACTTCAAGGCCCTGATCCAACATGGATTGTTGCGCCAACGATTATTATTATTATTAATGGAATTTATCACGGGGCAACAAAAGTAGGCAAATCATTTCACATTTAAATTACTTCTTTTTACAAAATATAAACGATTGGCAATGAGTATCAAATTCTTGATTGTGAGTGCAAGCAAAAAGTAGGAAAGTACCTCTGAAAATCAACGGTAGTGAACTACAGGGAATTTTGTGATGGTCAAAATGTTATCAAAACATCAAAACTTATTTCACACGTGTACAGAAAAACTTCCGCCAACAGTGCTTGTTAATCAGGAAATAACAATCGAGTTGCTCCTTGTGATAGAGAATTAGATAAAAAAGAAAAGGGGACCACGAGGATTCGATCTTCTTCGTTTGAAGTCAGAAAACAAAAAGAGGATGAATCGTTGAGAACAGAACGGCACAGCATGTAACCGACTACCTCCGTATTTCATCAAGGATTCATTTGACCCATCACTTCATCCCGACAAAGAGGGCAGAATATTGAATTTTTCAATTACTGAAACGAAAAGAAACAAAAACAAAAAGGTCAGGGAGGACACTCCTCAGAAGCTCATATAGCCGCAAAGGCCCGTAGATCTAGAGACATCTGGAAGTCAATCATCTACGAGACGTTAGATCTGTAAGACAAACACAACAAACGACAAACTCCGGGGCCACGCCTCAATAACCATCTGAGGCAGAAGAAACAGGGATCGAGACTGTGATGCGCCGTGGATTTCCCGTCCTCGATCGCAGCACTCGGGTTCGGAGATTTACGGCTCCACGCGCACGGTCATGCAGTCGTTTTTTTTTTTAATTTTCATGTTTCAGATTTTTCCTCGCGTTTTGGTTTAATTCGTTAGACTAATGCGAACCCTTATGTTTGTTTGATTATTTTCAAATCCGGTGTAAATCCATGCATTGGTATAGACACGTGAATTTTGTTCAGTGACAGGTGAGGAATTGTGAGGAACCTGGGTAGCACAGAGGCGTGTCGGCCGAGCGCTCCGATGGAGCTTCAGTATTTGCGCGCGGTCAATTTTGCCAATTTTTTAGGTTCTTGGGATAGTTCTATCCTCTAGGTCGCAATCGACCACTCAGGATGGTCGTTTGACTTTCGCGAAATCCCCATAGTTCATTACATAACGTTGAAAATGCTAAGGATTCCACTTCTTTGAAAAAGTTCATGGAACAAAGGCTTACGAAGGGAGATACGAAAGCGCCATTAAATAAATGATCATGTTAGTTAAAATTTAAATCGTCGTGCAGGATCAGACCTGATGAGAGGTGGTAGGAAGACAGTGATTCCCTCTGGGCCGGCAACTTTTCGTGGGCCCAGATTTTCTGTATAATTTTCACTTTGAGAGCGGATTTTACCTCAGGGGTTGTGGTGTTTTGCCACTCTCCGTTCCAAACAATTAAAATCCACTTTTGCTCTCAACTTTTATTTCGTCTCAAGTATTACAAAATATGCTAACTTCTTCCTGAACAATTTCCTTTAAAGTTGGTTAAGTTTATCAGAGTAGGATGGCAAAATCTAGATGATCTTTATCAAAGAAGCATCGATTCTCCTACCCACTGCGATCTATCCAAAATTTCAGATAAACGAAAGTGAGATGTTCTTTTGCATGGAAATTAATCCTATGCTTGAAGAAGGCACTAGAGTCTGCGTGGCAGTTTACGACTTAACATAGATTTGCGACACGTGTTTAAGTTCTAGCAAGGGTGGAAGACATCGATAGCCACAGTGCACTGAGTATGCGGAGCAATAGATTCAGTGGACCAAATCCAGCTTCAGCAGGGGAATGGGGTAGGGGTTTTTTATCTTTCATGGATGAGTGCTCTCCAAACGATTTTGACAAAGTGGAGAACGGAGGCAATGTTTTGTTCCACTTCATCTATAACATCGTTTCGGAGAGAATAGGCACGACCAATGTTCGAGTCATCCTCTCTGTCAATTAGCCCATGCCTACCGAGTTCTTTGTACTTATTAGTTATAAGTTATAGATCCCTTTTCCAGTCTTCATATACCTTCAACTCAAACATTTTATTCCATTTTAACATGTCCAGCTTAACGCGAATTACCATAGCCAATGGCAATTTTTACATAGATCGGTAACCAGAGTCATAAATTTATCAAAGCCTTTGTTCCCAGTTCTCTGGCGAAAACATCAAGTCTGGGAGAAATCACCCTATTTTCCTTCCTCTCTTGATAGGGCTGCTAGCAACACATCACTGAGTATGTGGGGTCAAAGGGAGAAGACCTGAGCCTGGTTGGCCCTTCTCGAAATAGAGTAATCAATCTAATTTGTGTTGTTTCCGTTATAACAGCCTTTCTCGATTGGTAGTGCTTCCAAAGAATCTTTTCGGTTCTTAGTAGTTGTTTTTCGAGGAACTACTCGATTTTCTTTCTAGGAATGCGACCAAGAAACGAATAAGGTTTCTTTTTTTCTGCAACAGCATTAATGTAGGCTTAAACATCGAAGTGACCAAAAGATCGGCCGAAACAACGCTGGCTTGATACGCTGGATGGTGATTTGAAAGCCTCGCGACTGCATCCAGATTACGCCTTCGATAAAATTAAAGACCGCAACCAATCACGATGAACCGACTCAGCTTGTGAACAGGACAAAGGCTAAAGAAACAGAAGAATGTGAAAACCTATAAGAATTATTGTGAAGCATAATGAACCCCCAGCATTGGAAGATATAGAATCAGCAATCAAATGTCAAAAAATGAACAAGACGCCGGGCATAGATGACATCTCTACTGAACTCAACAAATCAGGCTATTTATCAACTATAAAAGCTATCTATAATTTGGTTCTTTCTATCTGAAACCAAGGTCGGATTTCAGGTGTCAGAAAGTGTGGTATGCTCTTTCAACAAAAAAGTGGCCAGGCAACAAAAGTTACAGGAACTGGTAAACTATACTAGAAAGAGAATGTTCCATTTAACAGAGCAGGTCAGAGTCAATAATAGTCTGACAGATACGTTTGAAACAAACCGTTGGATTAAATCAAGGAGATGGACTAGCACCTCTACTGTTCAATCTAGCATTGGAGCAGGTTATACGAAAGTTGACTGCGGACACAAAAGGCACTGTGCTCTATAGAGACCGGTAAATCGGCACATATGTGGTATAAATATCATGACGTAGCAAAATAGATTTTTATAAACGGTGGCTTACGAATTAACGAAAACGTGACGAACATTTTGACGCAAACGAGAAAGAAAGGAGGCCATCAAACAAAATATAACGATTGACGAGTACAATTTGGAAAATGTAGACAACTTTATATACTTAGGTATATAACTGATAAAAGGTGCAAATGAAGTGGATGAAATAAAAGATCGATTCAGCTTTACAAAAAGAGTCTCCTACTCAGTTCTCCTGATCTTAATGCCAGCCACACTCTAATACAAATTTCCGAAAAATTTTCCAATACCTTAGAGAGGAGTGTCCTGAGGAGAATGATAGGGGGTGAATGAGAGGACGACTAATGGCAAATCAGATACAACCACGAGTTAAATCAAATATTTGACTGGCATAAAACCTTCAAAAGAATCAAACTTGAAAGTTGCAACTGGTTGGCCACTTTGATCGTATAGACGAACTCGAGTACGTAAAGGGATATTTGAAGGGAGAGCAGAAGGACGAAGACGGGTTGGAAAGCCATGAAATCACTGAGCAGATAATATTGACGAAGACAACTTATCTCTGCTTGGATTTAAAATTGAAGGACGCCATGAATGGATCGAGATGGTTAGAGAAAGGACACCCTGAAGAGCAAGGCACGAAATAGGTTGTAGGGTCTGGATGCCGACGACGACGACGATCAGTAATTTTATTTCGCTCAAACATGTATGCTTATTTAGAAATTTATAATTGCGTTTCCGTTTTTTTTTAATTTTAGTTCAAGTGGTAGTCATATCCATATACAAAATAAACAATAAAAAGACTATGGCCGACTGATTAATCTGTTTTCTCCGACGTCACCATTGCCACGTGAAAAAAATGATTAAGTGAAAAGCCCGTTTATAGTTTCTTCCTTCCATCTGCAACGATAATCAAATGGGCAACAAAAATGAATTATACAAATGAATTAATAGTGAGACCAAATTCAGTGCTAATACAGTCAACAAAAATTGTCTCCAATTCCAAATCAAATATTTTTTACGGTCTCCCGATTTTCTAAATGATACAGTGGTTGAGTTTGGAATCACCACTAAGAAGAAGTATGAACTTGTCCCCCCGAGTTAACAATTGGAGTTGTATTATCATTACTAATTCAACTTAAGCAAAAAAATAGTCAAAAGTGAATGTGCCGCCATTGAATTATGTTCATTCTTGAAAGCATACGGAAATTGTCTGACAGAATCAGGAAGTAATGATTTGTCTAAATTTTTACTAACCTTATCTGTCTATTTGGAAAGAAGATTGAAAAATCCAAAGAACTGTGTAGCCCTGGTTGCCACTTAACCTTATACGGAAAAGTAAGTTCATTTCCACTTAAAATTAAGACAAACATTTTGTAAAATCTTTAAGTACCAAGTGCTTTTCATTATTTTTATTAATGCCTGTATTACGTATATTATTTACTATTTTTATTTTGGTGTGTTGATGGCCGAACAATAGACTTGAAAAAGAACTATGTTTATCTGACGGATCTAGGGCAGTATATAAAATTAACATTGGATGATACCTTACAATAAAAACTGTAGTCTTCGAAATTGAACAAATTAAATTATATAATAGCATTCATTTAAATCAATTGAAAAATCTTCACTTGAAAAAATCTTCGACATAAATCGAGCTGAATAGTAACAATTTAGACGTTTTTTGATCAGCTTAATTAGAAACAGTTGTGGCATAAATTATATAGAATGCTTATCCTTAATTCTAACTTATATCCCAATGATATCAAAAGTTCATGAAGACGGAAATTGTGAAAAAAAAATGTGAATAGTCAGCCTAAGATTCAAAAGAGTTTGGTATCTACGCTTTCTATCCGGAGGCAATGGAACGTTAAACTAAGGTTGCTGATAAATATGAACCATTATTCCAAGTAATGCAATACAAAGTTTAGTAAGTTGATTTAGTTATGGCACAAAATAGTTTTGCAGGAATGATTTTGCAATGATAAAATGACATTGACAATAGAAATTCAGAACATCACGTACCTTTCATCTAGTGCGTACATTTTCACTACAGCCGAAAAAGGATACGCTCTGGCTATATTCTAAAAATTCTGGATCTTTTGTATGAATTAAGTAAGGAACGTTGTTCACGGTAACAAAAAGCAATCCCAGTAACAGAACTAGCATCATTCAATTCTGCGTTAATTGCTGAATTGTCTTCTTTATAAGCTCAACATGTTAATTAAAAATAAATAATAAAACAAATGATAAATTATAAAACACCGAAGAACGATTCAAAAAAGAGCACTACAAATAAGTGTGCTGAAGTTTTCCCAAAGCTATGGCCTTCAAATTGCAAGAATTTAGAGAAGTAGGTACATTTGGTTCTAACTATCTTCCAAATAGTGTCCTCTATTTAAAAATAAATTTCAGTCAAAATAGGTGAAAAAAATTTCAACAAGCAAATTGTAGATTTAATAAATTTTCCTCTGTAATTTATTTTGTTTATTTAATCATTAATTAATGCTTTATTCATTTATGAATGGGGAACATAAACAAAATAATTTTAATTATCTCTTATTTTGGGCCTACGCTGAAACCTAAAATGGAAAGAGGAGTCTAATAGACCAAGTTATAGAGCATTGTGAATTGAAAATGAACCACGAATTTCGCAAAGGTCACCAATATTATTTATATATATTATGTATGTACTACGTGAACTCCGCCATGCTATCAACATAATATGCTGGTCCCAAGCCCAGGTAAAGGAGGAGGGTTTGAGGCAACGTATTCTGTACCATCCTCAGTAAAACAAAAATAAAATGCTGAGATCAGCGAAAGAGATAAATAGAGTATAGTTGGAGTTATTCCACTGTGCTAAATCCTACCCGATCTCTCTTGTTGACAGGTCCCGCGACAGGTCGACCAAGAAAATGCATATAATGTCGTTGCAAACATGATGATCGCATTGAGTCATAAGCCTCGAAGAAATGCTAGGGCCTCCACCTCAGTCGACGTGGCAGGACGGGCCCCGGTCCTGTCGAGAAATGAGCAAGGATTCTTGACACATGGACGGCGTCAAGGTGTAAGCAAGTTAGTTCCAACAAAACGAACCAAACAAATATGTGTCTGCAGGCTAATTGTTGGCACCCTAACTGGAAAGACCGAGGAACTCGCAAGAGCCCTTCGGAAAAGGCGCATTGATATCTGCGTTCTGCAAGAAACGCGACATTGAACGCACTATTCACTTCTTCACCGCGTACGCACCACAGATAGGCCGACCTGATGCCGCGAAAGATGCCTTTTGGCAACTTCTCGATGAAAAGACACAGCAGGCACGTGGCAAGCCTGCTGATGACTATATTATCATTGCCGGCGACCTTAACGGTCATGTGGGTGAAAAGGCAGACGGTAACAGGTGCCATGGGGGAAGGGGTTTGGAGCGCGCAATGAGGGTGGCGAGCATTTAATCGATTTTGCGGACACCCATGACCTTCTACTTATGAATACATGGTTCATCAAACGATTGTTTCATCTTCCTACATTTTATAGAGGGAACAGTAAAACGCAAATCGACTATATTCTCATAAGACATCGACAATTTATCACTGTCACTGATTGCAACGAACACTTCTGTTGCGTTAATGACAAGAACGGTACTTTGCTTACCAACCGTCGAGCCGCAACGGATAGATGGCGAGAATACTTCGAGCAGATTTCAACTAAAGAATTTGCTCATCACGGGGCAGCAACCCTGTCGGCCAAACCAAAACCAAGTGGCCGAGGAGAACCTCCATAGTGGTGGCACCGGGAGACGCTGTACTCACTTTGGCTTCCAGGTCGTGATGCAGTAGGCGAATGCTCCAAAGGCCTAATCAGAGTCTGCACGGGGACTCATCTGAAGTGTGTGTGGTCACAAAATCAATCCATGTCTTAAAAAGACCGTGGGATTAAGTCGCAAGACAGGTACTCACGTAAAACCCTCAAGGACTTAACTGTCAGCGCAACTGAAGTCGAGGAGGCAATAAAACGAATGAAATCGGGAAAAGCGAAGAGCTGGGACCCAATACTGTGGCTCAATGAATTCTTTAATCTAGTTATTCAGGAAGGAAGAACATCATCTGACTGGCAGGAAAGTACCAGTGTTCCAATATGGAAAAAGAAAGGTAGTCCAGCAGAATGTTCAAATTAACATCCGAAGATTTTTGAACGCATTCTTGACAACCGTATTTGTGAAATCGTTGAAATAACCATGAATCAAGCCGGATTTGTCAAAAACTGCGGAACTACTGACACAATACACGCTGCGCGGTTACTCATGGAGAAACACCGTGAGAAACATCGCCCTCTTTACATTGCATTTCTGGATCTAGAGAAGGCGTTTGACCGTGTACCACACGAACTCATCTGGTATGCTTTACAACAACACTTCGTGCCAGAAGAACTCGTGTGCTGGGTTCAATTGCTCTACCACGATCCGAAAACTAAAGTTAGAAGTATGGCGGGTGTATCAAAACCGCTTCGTGTCTCTGTTGGTGTTCATCAAGGAAGCGCCCTCTCACCACTCCTCTTTGTTCTTGTTATGGACACCGTCACACGGGTTATCCAACGTCCAGCGCCCTACACGCTGCTTTATGCAGATAATGGTTTCCTAGCATCTAATAGCAAAAATGATTTTGAGCAACTTGTCCAAAAATGGAATGATCGCCTCATGCAACACGGTCTCAGATTGAATCTAAACAAAACTGAATTCTTGATGACCGGCAGTGACCCAGAACTGAGCAATTTGAATATCTCGGGTCCACGCTATCGGTTAATGGAGAACTACGTTATCAAATTGCTCCACGAATTAACGCAACCTGGATAAGGTGGAGGTCCACAACTGGTGTTCTTTGTGATCGACCTATCAACGAAGGTATCAAATCTAAAATTTATGTCGTCCATCTTGTCGCTCTCTATGGTTCTGAGTGTTGGCCGACTAAAAAAGACAATGAAAGGCGTCTTGCGGTAATGAAGACGAAAATGTTGCGTTGGACTAGTGGTGTGACACGTTTTGATCACATCCGAAATAAGGATATCCGCGATCGATATGGGGTTACTTTCCAAAGCTGTTCTTAGTTTTGACATTTGTTGGAAAGGCGGGGAGTTCGGGGGGTCGAAATAGATCATTTATTTAACAGGGCCATTCTCAGAAACTGCCTAACCAAAAAATCTGAAAAAAAAACACGAGGCTGTCACTGTATGGTGTCTAGGCTCCGAAATACTTTCCATACAGATATCACTTCAAATAAAGTTAATAATAGTATATTACTACAATTTTCATCATTGGCTACAGAACCCCGCCTTACGTTCATCTTAGTACCACGAAATACATTGCAGTAATGTAAGCTATAATAATATAGAGCTTGATTCTACCAGCTTTGGTAGAAATCGCACTATTACTAACAAAGTTATAATAGGTTAAATTTGTCACTTCTTTGGAATTCAAGATTTTGAATGTCAATATCACCCGAAAGGATTTTAAAGAAGCCTTCCCGGAAATTCATCTATATGAAACCCCAGTAAAAGGACCTCTTTTCTGCCGTCCTCCTATTTTTCTATCAGAATGGTCTTCATGGTTTTTAAAAAATATTTATGAGGGAGTGACTTTTTCGACTGATTTTCATGGACTTGGGGCAGACTAGGAAGCGTATAAGCATTTTTCAAACGTTAGTACATGCAGTTATACCACACAGGAATTCTCAGCAAAACCTTTGATTTGTCATTTAAAAACAATTGAAAGCAGTATCTATTAATTCCATCTACCCTAGCAATAAATAACTGTATCAAACTTTCAATATTGCTTGCACCAAATTATTCGCAACGAGATAAAACAACATAATCAGCGGTTTAAGCTTAACAATCGAACCTGACCCCTTGTTGCTTCAATTCGAAACTGTCCAACAACCCTCAAAATACAAAGCAAAGAACTCAGATTACCGGCTCGCATCTAGTGAAGTAAATATCTCCGCCATAAAAGCAAAGAGCCGCGGCCATCTGCTTCTAGTTCGGCTAATCATCAAATGAACAGGCAAACCCCTGTCAATAGTTACACGTTCTTTGACTGGTCTTTTGTTAAAGTTTGAAACCGAATTTAATTATAGAAACTAATCTTTTCATAGCTTAATACGTGACATGAATTAAAATTGCTCAGGACAAAGTGTACATTGACTTCCGAAATATCTTTCAGATAAGATTGATAAGCCACACAATGAATAACCCATAACTCATATATGAGAGAAACAGTTTAAAAAAAAAGTAAACTTGGCTGTATTATATTTATTTGTATTATTCATATTATATGCTAATACTATTTGTATTCATACGCACACACATAAAACGCTACATAAGAGTCTCACATGTTAATTTGACGAACAAGAAACGCTTGAAATTCCCGAGGCAGAGCAAAAGACTTCGATGATATATATATTAAGCGAGAAACTTTTCCCCTAAAAACAATGGGCCTTTTTGGTAGTAAATGTAGTTATTATATAATTTATTTTTTTAAAATATTACTTAATCTTTAGCAAGTTAAGATTGAACGATAAGAAGTACTATGAAGAGTTGTATTTTATCGAACTGGGTGACTAGTGAATGAGAGAAATGAAAAAAAATCGGGATTTAAGATTGCATCGGAAAAAAGTGGAAAACAAAGTATGTTTATGTTTATGGTATGTTATTTGCATATATCTACATAATTGTATACATAAAAGTTGGGTTTATACTATGGGAATTGCAGAATATATATTAAGATTCAAAAATGTGGCAAACATTTTCAAAGAAAGACAATCAAAAGTTGTACTTAAGGGGCGTTTTTTTTGCCCTTTTTAGAATTTTTTTTGTGAAGAACTGGATAAAGATAAAAATACGAATTTTTCACCATATATTTAATAATATCTTGAGCATGTGTAATAATTTTCCCAGCCCGATAGCATAGTTTATTATTGAAATACAGAGCAATTTATACACCTATCTCCAAAAAAGACCTTTTTCTGCAACCATACTAGGCGCTGCGATCATCTTAAAGAAAAAAGTAAACGGCATTTCAATGTGTGAATCTAACTACTGTCCGCAAACTAGGATTATTAAAAAATATTAAAAGTTAAATTTTTGGTGCCGTGTTAAACTTTTTTTGTGAATTTTGGTGTTTTTAAGGCTTCTTTAATGAATAAAAAAACTACTGAATGAATCGCAATTATCCTAGTTTGTGGACCGTAGAAATATGTTCTGAATAAGTCATGAAAATTTCAAAGAATTTCGTTGGATAGATTTTTGGCTATGGTGGCAGCCGATTTTCAATATGCAGTTTCGAGAAAAACTCATTTAAAAACTAGAATGCGATTTTTAGCCATAAAATCTTAACTGATCATTAATCTGCTATACCTAGTCCATAAAATTAGGTTTCTTCAAGAAACACGTGTACAGCATTGGCTTAAATTCTTGTCCTTTTAGCGAAGTCATTCGAATGTCATTCGAACGTCATTCGGAACGAAAAATGCCCGCTTTATTCCGACGATCGTCAGAAATCTGTCATGTGACTTATTACATGTTTAACACTATAATTTCCAAACAACTTCGAATATTAAAAACTCACTTTGTCCATATATTCTACACTATATCTAGATACAACTGATGCCAAAAAAAATCCATTCCGCGGATCCGATACACGGGATGACCCTGTTAATATTAGAAATACAAAATGAAGGCAACAGAACTCCTTATAATCCCTCTCTACAAACCACATCAATAATGGGATTTTCCATATGGGTATTGGCTTGGTGATTGCTAAAACTATTTAAATATCTCCGTTTATTCTCACTACGTAGATGTAATAAAATACATTAAATGAACATTTGCATAACATTACAAACATTTTCCTTACCAAATTCTAATCTCTTCTCCTTCAAAACAAACAACTTAAACGTGTACAAGATGACGTACAAAATTGTGGTTTAGAGTTGTGGTGGAGCCGATAAAACCCACTTCAGGTGACATCAACAAGAGTGAATTGCAATTTCAATGTCACTCCAAACCATTTCGTACATACATTTTATTTTTAGTGTCGTTAACGAATTGTGGAATTGTAATGGATAAAATAAATGGATCTGAAATCATAGACATGAATTCGGTTCTTCAACGCGGAATACATTTAAAAATGATAAATTAATTCTAATAGCATTAACCGCAGCATAGAGTATTGGTACGTGGTTTGCAAGGAATTCAAACTTTTTTCAATACAAGAATTGTTAAGCACAATATCTTGTTGGATTCAAAATGTGTTTGCAGCCTGAGGCTGAGTGACGACTCAAAATGTCACCTTTTTGCAACAGCAATTAACCAAAAAACACCCAAGCAACAATAACGTATATGAATTCTATTCTTAGACAGCTTTTGACATAATTTGGTAATAAATTCTATTTGGAATATTGTACCTGTCGGTTATACTATCTGTTCTTTCGTTTGTTTGTCTGTCGGCCATAGGCAGTTCATTCGGGGACGATTGCATCTATTGACTAAAATTTAATGAACTTTTATGCATCCAGTCATCACCAACGGGGCAACAACCAGGATTCGGTCTAGGCCTGCCTTAATAAGGAACTCCAGACATCCCGGTTTTGCGCCGAGGTCCACCAATTCGATATCCCTAAAAGCTGTTTGGCGTCCTGGCCTACGTCATCGCTCAATCTCAGGCAGGGTCTGCCTCGTCTTCTTTTCCTACCATAGATATTGCCCTTATACACTTTCCGAGCTGAATCATCCTCATCCATGCGGATTAAATGACCCGCCCACCATAACCTATTGAGCCGGATTTTATCCACAATCGGGCGGTCATGGTATCGCTCACAGATTTCGTCATTGTGTAGGCGACGGAATCGTCCATCCTCATGTAGGAGGCCAAAAATTCTTCGAAGGATTCTTCTCTCGAACGCCGCCAAGAGTTAGTAATTTTTCTTGCTAAGAACCCAAGTCTCCGAGGAATACATGGGGACTGGCAAGATCATCGTCTTGTACAGTAAGAGCTTTGACCCTATGGTGAGACGATTCGAATGGAACAGTTTTTGTAAGCTGAAATAGACTGCATGCAATGCATAGCATTATTTTACTTTGTGCCTTAAGGGCCGGATAATATACGATTATTATACGATTATTAACTTTATTTGTGCAGATATCGGAACCGGATATATTTTGAGGCCTAGATTTCGTAGAGAGGAACCACTGTGATTTTTTTCAGATTTTTGGGTTAGATAGGTTCTTAGAACGAGACCTGTTACACTTTTTGTGGGTCATATTTTGAGCCCTCACTCCCCTATGTTTCACTCAACATCAAATATTGAACCAGTTTCGGAAAGTACTAATTGAGACCTTTCATTTGATACCCCGCATGGCTATATTCTCTGAAAAGAAATTGTCACCCTCCATTCACATCTATGGGGGAGCTCCCTTAAACTTAACACAAGATGGCGCCACTTACTGCATGTAAAGGGAAGACCAGATTACATACTCTCACCAATTTTTGTGACAATCGGTCTAGCCGTTTCCGAATAAATCGGGTGTGACAGACAGACAGACAGAGGGACAGACGGACAGACAGAAAGGGTCGGTGGACTCACAGGCTCATTCCTACCATCAAGGAGTGGTTGGAGAGATGACACGGTGAGATTAATTATAATCTCACCCAGTTTCTCACGGGACATGGAGGATATCTCCAATACTTTCACAGGTTTAAATTGGAGACTTCACCCGACTGTCCAAATTGTGATGGAGTCCCAGAGAACCCAGAGCATGTATTCTTCCACTGTCCGAGATTTGTGGAAGAAAGGAAGAATCTAGAGGAGACTCTAGGAGAGGAAATAAAAAGAAGCATGCAAGATCAATCTAAGGTGAAGAAACACACACAAGAAAACCATTTAGGCGACATCGACACACTGGCATACCAAAATATTAAATGCATCGGTCTCGGGCTACTTAGCTATTCGATTCCGTATCCTTTTGCATTGGAGTTGCTCCTTCTGTATATAATTCCCTTGACCCGGGACTTAATTCCATCAATGCAAAAAAGTATGTAGACGAGGGAGCAGCCGATCGTGCACTTTCCTTGTTTGGTTCGCAGTATCTGGCTATTGAATTTATAGCTCCATCCGAAGTCGGCCCGTTTCTGTCTCTTTTTGTTCTTCTTATTCTGCAAAAGATTCGGTTGGTTTCTGGCTTGCAAAATCTAGTCAGACGTCTGATGCACCGGATTTCACATTGTTGAATTTCTGTTTGATACTTATCAGAGAATGATGTATCAAGAACTGGCCAAATACAACTGAGGAGTGACATTATGTACACGGCTATAGTTCCACTTTAGTCCTGGAAATCTAAACGGCCGATGGTAGTTTGCTAAATATCTCTCTTAATGTTAGACTGGTCAATTAACCGATAAAAGTAGTCGACAAATTCCTCCAACTTTCGCAGCATGTTTATAATCAAACCATACTTACATCAAATGGCAATGCTTAGTATGGTGAGATTTCAAGCAGACTTTCCAGTATCGCCCTCTATATTATGACAAATTTTGCTATAAATTTGTATTTCTAAAAGGAGGGCGGTGGGGAGGTGTAGGCGGTTGTTCGAAAGTCAGTAGTGGCATACTGCTTATTGGGACAAATACTATTTGAAATTTTTACCTACCTACCTATGGTATTTACGATGGAGGAGTCATCGGGACATTTTTCTTTGAGACCATCGCGGGGCAAACGACGACTGTGGACGGCGCGCGCTACAGAGCTATGATTTTTCTTCCTCAATTGGATGAATTTGGACTGGATAACATATGGTTCCAAAAGGACGGTACTACGACGCATCGCTCGTTTTGGTGATTTACACTGACCGGCCAGATCACCCGAACTAACCATTACAAAAATTGCATTAGACAAGTATCTTAGAAAGCGTTCCATTAATTCTTAAACATCGGTATCCCTCGACTGCAGTACTTTACTAAAGACTAAATAAATGAATTGAACTCAAATATCGGTTTGGCCAGAATGGAGTCCCCATTTTCAAATGATTAGGATTCAAAGCTAATTGAGATAACCATACGAATTGCGAATAGAGGAAAAATTAAGTAACTATCAGAGAAATTAATTTTTTCATTGAATCCGGCTACCCTTTTCCTGAAATTCACTAACATGGTATGGAGAGTCTTTTTTGCAATTTTCGAAATTTTACTCTCGATCGCTGACTTCAATGCATCTATATCTTTTGGGTTGTTTAATTACAACCTGCTCTTTAGATAGCCTCGTAAAAAATATAATATCTGAATTACAGGGCAGCCAAAGATACACCGCTCTTCTGAAAATGAACCAATCGGAAAATTCTCTTTCAGCAGGATTAAAACTTCGACTTCGAAGCTCCTTCTTATGGGAACCACAGAGATATTTATCTGTCTACGAGACGATAAAAGACTCGTTCGATATGTCTAGGTCTAGGCTACCGTTACCTGCCACGATCAAACACTAATGTGTAAGAAGAAAACCCCCAAGGGGGGGGGGGGCGGGCGGTTGGTCCGCAGAAAAAGGGTGAGACTATCCCTTCATTTGTCGTGATAGGCTGATATGCCCAATTGTAGTGCCTACGCCTATATGTTTTCGATTTCATTCGTTCATTTAGCAATGAAAGTGTGAACCACACAGCCTTGACAACGGCGCATAGCATCTTTCTTCTTTTGCCTGTATTTTTCAGGACATTTTTCACATTAGAAAGGGAAAAGACTTGAATGATATTTGTAATAATAAGCGCTAGAGAAAGGAATAGTTTTCAGTGAATACCTGTTAGAATGGCTTAACTTTACTTCTCATTTAAGGTCTTTATAAAAGGAAAGGGAGGTGTCTATTCATGCTCAAGCTTATGTTAAATTCACGCTTGATATTCAAACCGGTGAATGCGAGGTCCACCTATCGGCTCTGCCCTCGTGGGTGAACAACCGTGTCAAGAAAGTTTGCTCCTAGAAGGTTAGCTGAGTTCCCATGCCAATACATCAAATCTTTGGTCAGGTACTAACTGAGCCTCGTAAAACTTGGCATTGGCAACCACCTATTAAGTACAGTGGGTACTCCCTCACATCTCTGCAATCGTAAGCTGTCAACCTGTGGTAACCTCCCTGCGAAGGACCTCTAATCATTCAACCACTCCGATGTCACCGATGTCACCAAGAGGAGGCTCTCCTCTCTCAATAATGTAAGGCACCAAAAAAGAAATCTTAATTAATATTAATAGTTAATTAATTATTTCTGACATTGGTTGAGAGAAAGAAAACAAAAATGAAATGAACTTTCAAGAATGACAGACCTTGGCCTGAAAAGATTCTTATTAATTCCTATTATTATTATTCCTGCAAAGATTGCGAAAATCCACGATGTGGGTGGCTATTTTTTAGAAAAATCATTATAGACAGACGCAATCCAAAAGAGAAAAATGCCAATGATAATGAGGTACTGATGATTAGCTAATAAGCGACTTATTTGTTTTAGTTAAAATGTGATACCACGAGAAACTCATTTCAACTTTAGATTTGAATCGAAGGATAATTATACCATAGCAAGCTTAAAAGATCAATTACACCAAAAAAGGAAAACCATAACAGACACTAACAGAGGGAAGCTAGTGAACAGTTTACCATTTTATTTCTAATTTGAATTGACACCTATTGTCATATAAACTTTCATTGGAATAAACGATATTTGAATTTCCGCCATTCAATTACGTGATCTGCATTAATAGTACATCTGTTCGCAATGGTATCGTATAGTAATTCATATCGAAATGCAAAGATATGACCGTTAGCAGAAAAATAATTTTGTATTTTAGAGTGCCTTAATATTTTTATCCAAAACATTTTGTCTCTAACCGGATTTAATGAGATTTCCTAGACACATTTCCTGTCATAACTGAGCCAAATTGAAAAGCTATCATTTTTCAAATGTCACCTAATATTTAGATCAGAGATTAACCGATATTTTTAATGTTGAAAAAAATAAATAAAAGAATAAGCAAATCCAATCCCACCCGTTACTAGGACCATATTCAAAAAGTGCTAGTTTGAAATATTCCAGGTAGACTAGGACCGATTTTTGTTTGGTTTCATGGAGTAGATTTGGATTCATCAGTTTTATTGGAAAGGGCTACCACCATCGACATCAGAAAAACTCAAAGTTTTAAATTTTGTAGGGAACGTTATGAAATTTCTTTTATGGGACATCTGAAGAATCTTTCAAACTATTAACTAGAAAAGGAAGCCACTATAATGGGGTTTTATTACATAGAACCAATGAGATATTGCGGGTGGGCCACTAAGGAGAAAAGGCGAGGCAAACTGCACCAGGACAGCGCATTTGAACATTTTGATTCCAGAAATTAGACACAGCGTAAATATATGAGCATTTGCGAGAATTTTCATGAGTGGGGGCATATGAAGGCACAGAAAAATGTATCCCTCATTCAACAGACACAACAACACAGCCTGAGATCTTGTCGGTTTTTTTCGAACACCAAAGGTTTTACGCTAGGTAGAAGGTCTCAATGTGAATCCTTCAGGCGCTCGAATGGTGGGCTATCAGATACATTCAGGACCTAGTGATGCACGACCTAGGTGAAGATACGTGCTTCATGACTCCTCTTCGCGAGAAATTGTGTACTATACTGTAGTAGATGTAATAGATGCCTTCCGAATCTGTTTTTTTTTGTTAATCGTGTTATCAGCTGGGTAAATGTGGAAAGCCTCCCGGGTCAAACTTTTTCTGTATTGTCTTTCTGCGATCAATGTCTTAATATCATGATATGACCAAACCGCTAAACATAGTTGTTCTATATGCAAGGGTGAGTTAAGACAGTCTTATTTTCATCTTTGTTCTTTGAAGCAGCAATCCTGCTTCTAAATAACAGCTTAGTTGTTTCCGACATACACAGCCTTATACTGCTCGTTTGAGTTTCCTCAGAATCTTAAAGACAGCATTGATTTGCTCGAAGATTTCTTTGTCTAAAATTGCCAGCTGCGCAGAGGCATTGGTAAAAAAGTTTTACGCCAAAGGACGCTAGTTGACAGATTCCTGATCTTCTTTTGGGAATCCATATAGTTTTTAGCATGATCTTCTTTTTCTCATTTGATAAATTCTTGATTTTGGAAATCAATGGAGTTTTTTACATTCAAATCGAAGTCTGAGACTAGGTGAACTTAGTTTGGATTAGGAGGTAAGGAGGACCAAAGTTTTAAAATAACAGTTTGCCTTGGAAGATATTTTTCCGTTTTATTGGCTAAAAGAATCTAATTTAAACAAATACGTGTTTCGGGGACGAACTGTCCTATTCTTCAGTGTTATTACCCAAAATATCAAGAAAATAATAACATTGAAGAAGGGGACAGTTGGTCTCTGAAATACGTATTTGTTTAAATTAGATACTTTTAGCCAATAAAACGGAAAAGTATCTTCCAAGGCAATCTTTCATTTTAGGTGAACTTGTTTACTCAATTATCTAATAGAGATCCTGAAGATGCCCATGAAACCCAGTGAAATGTTGGAATATAAATAAAACAATGATTAAAAGTTTTTACCTCAGCCCAAATAAAATTAAAATTAAAATTTTAATTAAAAAAAATTAAAATTAAAATTTTAATTAAAAAAAATTAAAATTAAAATTTTAATTAAAAAAAATTAAAATTAAAATGTTAATTAAAAAAATTAAAATTAAAATTTTAATTAAAAAAAATTAAAATTAAAATTTTAATTAAAAAAAATTAAATTAAAATTTAATTAAAAAAAAATGGTGAAAAAAATACATATTTCGGAGACCAACTGTCCCCATTTTCAGTGTCCCTTTTTTCTCAGCTCAATTTTTTGCTCCTTTGTTATTACTATTCGACCATTGTAATCGCCTGCTAGAAGTTAGATCTGCAAAAGCAGTTTATCACATGAACGCCTAATGATACCAGAGAATCCTTAACGATCGCAGGAGTTAATTTACTTGTAATTGTGAGACAGCGTATTTCGGAAAAACAAAAACAGACTCAATAGGTTACGGTGGGCGGGTCACTAAATCCGTATGGATGAAGATGATCCATCTATGGTAGAAAAAGAAGACGAGGTAGACTCTGCCTAAGATGGAGCGATGGCGTAGGCCAGGGCACCAGACAGCTTTTAGGGATATCGAATTGGTGGACCTCGGTGCAAAACCGGGATAGCTGGAGTTCCTTATTAAGATAGGCCTAGACCAGATACCGGTTGTTGCGCCGTTGATGATGATGATGAAAATCAGGAAGTTCAACTCGGATGAAAAACCCTCGAAGAAATTAAAGGCGAACAGAGATCGAGAAGTCAGCGGTTCCCGAACACGGCCAAGTGTTGCTACATGCTACAAACCATTCATATTACCCCCTTTTATATTCAACATGAAAAAGTAATGTCTCAGCTTCTGTAAAGTCGGAGCATCTGCTATAAAAGATGGAAAGACTCTACGCGCTCTAAAAACACCCTGTGTGTGTCCGCAGCAAGTGGGGGAAAGGCTCAGCTGCTAAACACTCAGGTACCGTAGTGATCCATTGTACTCGATGTCCCCCTTGTCAGTACATGCGATGCTACCCGCTCCACTGAAATATATCACAATCAAAAATAATTTGAAAATACGTCTCATGGAGCCACAGGCGAGGCACTTACATAAGAAATTGTATCTGACTTTTCACTTTTCTTTCCAGGATCGGCACATTTTAAACATCTTTTCAGATAGTAAGTTACAGCAAATAAGACTATCCGCAATACTTCATCATATCCTCCTTCTTTTTGACAACGAAACTTTGCAGTTCTTTGGTTCTGATACGAAACGGTGTGCTTATGGGAGGCTTGGTTCCAGTTTTTGATAGCAACATTAGCAAATACTACTGACACTCCAATTACTAGTTCCCGTTCTGGTGCAGGAGAAATTGAACTCTCTTTTGCAAAGGTGCTGAGATTTCATTTTCTTCTACATGACATTGTTGGGGTATCCAGACCAGTTCTGCCAAATTGAATCTAGATAGAGAGTTGTAATCAGTTCTACATTCCTAAATAAATTTAAAGTGATCAGGGTTGGAAGGAGTTCTGCATTCCGCATTAATTTTTAAGGTGATCTCGGACTCTTTCAAAAGTGTTTGGTTATAGCGTCTGTCCTTTAATCGCTCGTCAATTATCCAGGTTAATAACTTCGAATAGCATATGATCCAGCGTACTTCCTTTTCGAGAGATAAACTCTCAATAAATTCAAGGGGCATTGAATATTCCTGTACACCGATCAATACTTCCAGTAAGCGCAGCCATGTTATCTGCATGTGCTTGGGCGAGTATTAGCAGTTCTTGGAGTTCACATAATAATGAGTCGGTCAGCTTACTCTACAAAAGTGGTGTCAACACAACTCTTCAAGAGCAGCCTTTTGTTATTCCTGTCGTCGAATAGCCATCAATATCTACTTCGGTACATAGCAACCTCTACGTTGGCATCGAGATCGACTTGACTAAAGTATCACCGTCACCAAAATGACCTGACAGTTTCACAAATATTATATTTTGAAACGCATATAGTCAAAAGTCCTTTTACTGCTGTCATTATTTGCTCGGTTCAGAGTTGATTTTCAACCTTGGAAATAAAAAAAAAATGAAGAGAAAACACCGACGACTTTCTAACATGACCCTGTTGGTTTGCATAACACTCTCCTGTGAATGTGACGCTTAACCAGTCTTTCCAGTCTTTCCAGTTCTTTAAGTTTAGTCATCAATGGTATGAAGACTACCTCAACCAGTAACTCCCGGCCAGAAAGATACCCGCGTCATGTGTATATGGACCTTTGGTACATCAGCCCATTCATTGCGTTGAAATATTAAAATTTTTACGCATAGTAAGGGCAAAAATGGAAACAGCTTAGTAATATGAAATCAAATGCTTATAAAGAGATATTAGTGCTATTTTGATGTTTTACTACTAATAAAGTTTCACTATCAAAATATCATAGTTTAATTTTGGGTTATCAACATTTTTCGTCACTTATTTTCCCAAAATTATTCAAAAAGACGGGCATCAAAAGAGTACAATTTTACTATAATATTTTGAAACAACGTACTCTCATTAAAAATTCCGTACCCTAATTAAAACTTAGTTGACGATTTGATCTGGTCAAGATCTTAAGTATGTATCTAAATTGGATTAGATTGAATAAAAAAAAAATAAACTTATTTAATGATATTGGCATCCCAGAGTCCGAATCTCAACCCTTTTTAAAAGAGTTGGATGGCACTCGGACATTTTCTAAAGTGAAGGAGCTAATATAACCCCCCTTTATAAGAGGTACAGAGGAACATTCAAATTGTTGTTCCGATGCATCTTCTGTACTCCGTGCGACAACATGCAAAGCAGTAATTACGGAAATTCCAATAAATATTTACAGGCAAACAATTTGAAATATTAAAATCTGTTAGAAATTGATTTTTAATTCAAATTATTAATTAAAAAAAAATTACTGAAAGTTTATTTTTTATTTAAATTATTTAATTTTAAAAAAAAATTGAATATAATATAAATATAAAAATAAATTTATTTCCATTTTTACGATCACTTAAATTTTTGATAAGCTTGACAAAAAAAACTAGAAAATCTTTGGAATAATTGCAAATTAAAAACTTTTTGAAATTTCAACTATAAACATTATATTAATTATAAAATTTAAAAAAAAAACCAAAAACAAAAAAGCTGGAAAAATTTTTGCTTATTTTATTCTTATATGCATTCACAAATAGCTTCAATCTTAGTGCTCCATGATGTATGATTTCATAAGTATGCAGTACATTCATAACTCTGACCGCCATCGTTTTATTATTAACGGAACAATTTCCATCAAACTTCTCGCAATCATAACATATTGTTGAAAGAAATTGCATTCTATGAACAATTCTTAAAGATTCAGCAAATCATGTAAACTACTACTATCATTTATATTTATCTGGTTTGCGGTAGATGCATTTGAAAAAATTCGGAACCATTTTCCAACATTTTCAGAATAGTTCCCGAAATATCTCACAAGGGCCCCCTTAGCGACAGCTACTTCGCTGCATCTGCGAATAACCCGTTTCGGCTGGCTTATCAGATTTCTTGAAATCAATTCCTATGGGTTCATTCGATTCCTCCCTTATTTCCTAATATTTCGGGTGCCATCAAATCAATTTATAAAGACCTGACTAATGACAATTTACTTTTGGTGAATTCAACCGAAACAGTAGCAAAAACTTCAATAAACTTGTGAAAAATAAGTCAAAAAGCTCTACCATCACAAAAAGTGGCATTTATGTTGCCATTTGAATATTAGATGAATTGAATGGAGTTACAAATGCATTATTAATTGCTATAAGTGCCATTGGAATAAATTGTGAATCCATCAAAAATGTTAATTCTAAGAATGTCCAAATGGGTCACAAATGACAGTCTAGGGAAGGTAGAAAGCAATGCAGATATGAACAAAATAACAAAAAAGCTGCCGTTGGGGAAGCTTGAAGAAATACAATATTATATGGTCCAGGAGCAGATAGTTTGGCGTACAATCATTAGTATTTCTACAGATAAATTTGAAGTAAAATATAAAAAGAGAGTTTTTCTTGAGAATATATTTTCAAACTCGGTGACCAGTGAAATTTAAAAACCACTTGACCGATTTGAATGAAATTTAGACAGTTCAATTAAATTAGCACCTGATAGATTGATTTCCATTTTTATTAAATAATTATATTTTTAATAAATAATTTTCTAAAAATCCACAAGGAAATGGTGATTTTCAGAAACAAAAAAAAAAGTTTTGTTCAGGCACTAAATTCACTATTAAACTAATTTTATTTTTCCGATTAGATGATTTTGAATAAATCAGCAATATATTGCGACGGCCTCCAGAAAACAGAAGTTGTGGGACGGGATCCATCAAATATTACGATCGCTTGGTCTAGAATAAATATTTTCTTCTATTTTTTTTGCCAAACAAAGGTGTTCTTTTTTCAAATGCTATACCCATAATCTTTTAGACAGATAACAAGATTTTATACAGATGAATCATTTTGTTTTTTTCGGTTGAGTAACTTCTGAGAGAAAATCTTTTTCAAATATTAAAAAACATATTCAAGACCTTTAATTTGATACCCAATACGGCATGTATTGGCAGACCCTTCCTCTAGAGACCTAACAGAGAAACATCCTATTTCCTTTTTCTGGATGTTCATAAATCAAATTGTGTATGACAGGCAGGTAGACAGACGGATAATTTTCATAAGATCTCATTTCTCGTTCCCCAGAACCTTCGAAAAATTTCCATCAGAAACATGTGTTGTTTCCTAACTGATTTGCTAATGAATAAGCTACAAGAGTCCAGAAAACTCTATTCCCAACTCCACTACACGCATCATTACTTAAATTGATACAAACTTGTATGTACCATTTCCATATCTAATTAAATGTTTCTATTCCACAGTAAAGTTGCGCAATCACGAATTGACTTATTCACCATGTTTTGGATGTGGTCATTAACTACTTGAGTTCGTAAACAATTTTTTCTAGCCCCCAATCTACGGGTTAGCCTTAATAGATACTTTGAAGAGCTTTTGATCTCTGATCACTGATCAACTTTCAATGGAAAATTCTTACATCCCCATATTGCAACCGGCAAATATGGCTAAACATGAATATATTCCACGTGAGACAGGTATGCTTCAGTACGACACAGGTTTCTACTTTCGACTGGCTGGACGCAAGTAGTTAAACTGCAGATAGGTATGTGCGAGTCTGTACTGTTTGTAATCATCTATAATCACTGTGTACACATGCAGATGTACATATTGGATATTATGTCGTCAAACTAATAGTTGTGATTTGAAGATTTACAAATTGCCTATAAAAAAGTTTGTACAACTATGAAAACCAAGTCTAGTCTTCATAAGTGACAACTTTGTATCTGTGGCGTACATGACGGCAAGAGTGTTTACACTTTTCAAAACTTGTTCCTAAAGATTGCCATTGAGCCCAAGTTAAGTGAATAAGTAAAGATGATTTATTATAAAATCCAAGGTGGGAAACTGAAACTTGCTAAGTCACTATCCCTTGAACGCTCCAACGAACAATGCTAACTACTACAGTTGACATTTAAGGAATTTGTTGCAGTTTTCCAATATTTTATTGCCAGTGAAATGACTTTTAAATGCACACACGCGTGACAATAAACATACTCGTGAGCCAGGGTGAACGTGTACAACTGACACGTATTAAGAGAGACAAATTAAAATAAAATTTGGGAGTGAAACATTTGCGGAATTTTCAATTTGCACATTTTTCTTTGATGTTATGAAAATATCAACTGCAATGCCAACGACATTAGCGATAAACTTCCCAGAAATGTTTGTCTTGATGAATCGCTTTTATCCGTCTTTTGGACGTGGTCATAGAAATCAAAAACCAGTTCAAATGATTCAGCGACTGATATTTATAATACAAATTAGCAAGAACCTGCTTTATAGCTAAATTATTGTGAAAAACATATCCGCGATGTCCTTGAGTTAAATTGTTAACCTCAATCTATTTTTGGAAGTTAATGCTTAGTCACTGTCAGTTTGAATCTTTATAGATTGCCTGTTTTGATAAACAGAGATTTTTCTACAAGCTTAGGTATGCTATATATGCATATTTTCCAAAATCCGATAATATTGCCACGCGGAGCTTCAAAGAAAGGAATCGCAATTAATAAACATCTAAAGGTAATGCATATTTTTCTTTTCGGTATTCTTCATTCTTATCAATTCGACATACTAGCAATACGGTGCATTGTGGTAGTCGAAAGGGCTGACTTTGCTTCTGCCTTCTTTTCCAGGTGTAAAAAATAATCTAAATATTCCTAGCAACTAGCAAATGAAACAAGCTCATATCCATCCAGTTCCATCAAGTGTCGAGGGTGTACAGCCCATTTTGGACCTTGGACTTCAGGAAGTCACCGATCGCATCATTCAATTTCGAAATTTGAGCAGTGATGCGCTGCCTTCGTCAACCTTATCTTCCCAATGCTTTCCGGGGTTTCCCACATGCCTCTGTCCTTCTGTTCTTCCTTCGAATACCCTTTTAAGTATCCGGATGTCGTCCATACATCGCCCCATTGTAGAGTAAAAAGTTTGATTATTTTGAGGACTTAAGGGTAGCCAAATATTTGATACAACTCGTGGTTGTATTTGATTGGCCATTGATCGTCCCCTAGTTTAGGTCGTAAGGACCCTCCTCTCGATGGTATTGACCAGGTTTTCGGTAGTTTAGTGTTAGAAACCATGTATCACACCCACAGCATAGTACAGGTCTTATTATCGATTTTTATACTCAGAGCTTTGCTTTCCTGGGTATGCGGTAGGACCGAGTATAAGGCTCTGTTTGCGAACTTAATTCCGCGTTCTACACCTAATTATATGCTTTGTCAAGGTTTATAAAAATGCCTATTGCTGATGTGAAAGATTGTGCCATGATGTTCCGACCATATATGTGACGATTTAGCAGGACTTTTAGGGTAGCATGCCTTTTGTATAACCTGCTCCAGTGCCAGCCCATCTCCTTGTTTAAACCCATTCAAGCATTCACTAATCGTCTTATTGGCGTACAGTCTAACTCGTTCCTCCAGTATTTTTGTGAAAATATTATAGAACGCGCAAAGTAGTGGGATGCATCTGTAATTTTCGCATGTCAACTTGACACCTTTTTGTAGATAGCGCGTATTATACTTGTTGACATTTTTTGCGAAATCTGTTCTTGGTTCCAGATAAAGTTAGTCACTCGAATAAGTGCCCATCAGATAAGTTTAAAGTTAAAGTTGTCCCTACAGCAACATCTATTATAAATTGTAAAGATTTGTTTATCTGCTTGCAATTTATTTAGCTGGAAAGCTTTAGTAGAAAGGATTAACTTAGACGAAATAGGACTATTTCAAGTCACATTTTAAAGAAACTAGCAGGAAACCTAATGAAGCGTTCTCCAAACTACAAAATTATGTTCGAAGACAGAAACTGCTAAGCCTAAACCTCTCTTCCGTTTTTTTCTTTTTTGTTGAAAACCTGCGACCACTTAGGAAGCAACTTACTTCCTCTCTTGTATTCCACGGACTCCCCTTTTTGAGTTAAACACTCCAGCATCCTCAGGAAAAAAATTCACTTCGGCCCTGTTTAGGTTTGAAATTAGGATGGATTTCACCTCAACATTATTGGCACTCATGCCGTGTTTGCTAGTATATATAAATGGACCGATTCCCACCTGTCACTATTTTCGATCACGCTGTTCCCAGAGCAGAGGTGAGGCAGCGTCTGATGAGTTGGTCGTCAGAAGATAGAAGAAAATAAAGGCCTCAAAGTGAAAAAAATGACTAAACCTGCCCCAGTTTAATATTAGGGCGATGCCAGTACCGCTTCCTATGAAAAGCGATACTATCCAGGTATTCAGAGTTCAGACTCTAAGTGGATGAAGAAAACGGCATGCATTTCGACAACTGAAAGTGAATTGTTCATTTGAATATTGGAATGTGTCATACCAACATCGAACGTATGCGCTATCTTCCTTAAAAAATGTTCCACAACCATAGACACATCCTCAAAAGAAACTAAATGACTCGGAAATCAAATTATTTTATTTTTACCAACGGCAAAAAAAGACGAAGCACGGAACTGGGGTAACTGCCATGCAACGAAAAAGAAAGACAATTTCAGTGGGACATGGAAACCCTTGTAGGGTCTTTACCCAACACTAATCCTTAAACTACGACATGGAAAAAATTGGGGTGGCGGTGTCGGCTGTATGAAATATTTATGAGGAACAGAAAAAAGTGCATTCCATATTCGACTGCCATGCCACTTAGCCCTTAAACGAAGATGCTTCGGTGAGGCTTTCATCAATGAAGAATTTGCGGACTCACTCCTAGCCTCGGAGAGATGTTTTCCGGTTGGAAAAAGTCTGCAAACGCCGGAGGATGAAGCAGGTCGTTGAATAGACAATTTTAGGGGATAGTACAGTGAAGATAATAATAGTCCTAAGGGTTTGGAGCTGCGTTTTCCTTCACGAAAATAAACTAAAGGATCAGCGGATCTCCAAATAGATAAGGTTTTGAGGAAAGAATCAAACAACTACTAAAACACGTCTTCGTATCCAAAATAAAAGTGTGAGCCTACAACGAAAAAGCCTTCCAATTGGGTCCATTTTAACTAAAAAGAAAATCCTAAATTCAGATGAAAATACGCTCGAACGCCAGGACCAATATCAAGCAGCAATCATTAAGCCACATTATCAATTACAAATAGGAAGACGGAAACGAGTCAGTCACTTCAGAAAGCTGACGAAAACCGATAATCATAAAAATTAACAAAACTTTTGCAAGACCAGGTCAGTGCCATGAAACAAATGACTAAAGCTTAAAGAGGAAATCCATGCTCGGAGTTAAAAATTTTGCAGAAAAACTGGCCTTCTTCCCTTCTTTTTCTTTAGTCCCCAGGGGAACCGTCTCTTGCCACTCCGTCTCGTCAGGCGTGTAATTAGGGCTACAAACCACATACGACGGAAAAGGATTATATAATATTCCCAGTTTACAAAAAAAGGTCACCCTCTCGCTTGTGTACATGTCAAAAAGTATTGACAAAATTCTTCAAAAGAGGAATATAAGGTTGGCTTTGGATCAGGCAACTCGACAACGCAATAATGCTTGATAAAACGATTTGGCGTTTTTATCAAGACTATGGAAGTATTAACGGTGTCGTACTTCCCGAAATAATGATAAAACTTAGAATGTCAACTTCCCTCCAGAGTGAGTACTGTAGCAAAGGAATGATCCCGCCCCACGCTATTTAACCTAGCATTCGGGTACGCCATCAGGAAAACGAACCCAGGGAACACAATAAGTACGTTGTTCCTAAAATACCGATGATGCAGATATAATTTTCCGAATAATACTCTGTACGAACATATGAAGGTACACTGAGAGTTGGAGTACGCACCAAATGAAGCCAACCTCAGTGTTAACGAGGTGAACACGAAATAAATTTGCCTCCCTATGGGCCATTTCCTGAACGGCCAGACAGTGACGAAAAAACCCAAGTAGTCATCCTAGCTAAAAAGAGGATTCCAATCCTGTATCGCATATTGTCCGGCGAGTCGATAATCGACTCAAAACTAATGGTAAAGTACTTTGCGCTGACTCTTGACTCAAAGATGAGCTTTTTTGAGCAAATCAGCAGCGAACAAGGCTGCAGCTGGAGTTTCGGCGTCGTAATCTGTTCTGCTCTACTATGCAGAGGTATGGGCTGACGTTCTTGGTAAGGAGGTATATTATAAGCATCTAACGCAAGTACAGAGACGGAGAGCTTTGCAGGTGACGTTTGAATACCGCACTGTCTTTGAATCGGCCATGATGGTGATCGCGGGAATGATCCCCGTTGCCATTCCTGCTAAGGAGCGTCAAACCATATACAAGCGCAAGGGAGGTGGTTGCTCGTCAAGAACGGCAACGCACCCTAGATGAGTGGCAACTCTTTTGCCAAATTGAAACTGGAGGCAGATGGACTGCGCCGTTTATTGGCAACTTAGGTGCGCAGCTGAATCGGAAGCATGGTGAAACTGATTATTTCCTGACCCAGTTCATAAGTGGGCATAAAGGTTTTCAGTCTTATCTGCACAAGATTGGAAAGGTACGATCTCCGGATTGTGTGCTTTGCAATGAAGTTGTGGACGACATCGATTATAGTTTCTTTCTTGCGGAAAGTGAGATGGAATTCGGCACACAGTAGATCTCTCCCCAGAGAACATTGTTGAGGAGATGCTAAGGAGGGTTGACAGGTGAAACGGTGTTGCGCATTACGTTCAGGTCCTTCTCATTGCAAAGAAGACAGAGCTCGACCGGTAGAGGAGCCGGGTGGCAGGGGGTTCCTTGAACTGACAGTTCGCTTCCTCCTCTCCCTTCTTGTTGGTGAAAGAAATTACCTGATTTCGGGAACTAACCCAAAGTAATGTAACAAACGGTTCCAGGCTAGCTCACTGACGATAGGGAGGTGTTTAGTTGGTAATCCAACGACGTACCGTTACGTACGTTAGTGTACTTAATTGGTGCAGATAGCAGGTAGCTTCTAAGGTTTTCGATTTAGAGAGTGTGGTCTTTGGGCTGAGCTCTCATGAAGAGATATATCCGGTGGTGCCATTTTGTTTGATCAAAACCGTAGTTGCAAATCTAGATTTAAAATGGAAGTTGAAACGATCGATTTTCGTAGATTAACAATATCGCGAACATAAATAAGTGGATTGTTCTCAAGAAGAATATGTTTATGAATATGTTTGAATTCTCGCTCAAAAATCATTTTGACTGATACTGCCGCGACTGCACAGTGGGAAGCGGGAGTTTTGAAGAGACAAATATTAGCAAGTGAATACTCATTAGCGAGAATAAAGTGAGCATATCACAAAACCCATCTCGAAAAAATTTTTCCATGATCAGTACAATCTCGTATCGATTGCGGATATCCTCATTTCGGATGTAATCTTCGACTCCATTGCCGCTAGGTGCCATTCATTATCTTTTATAGTCAGCCAACATTCAGAACGGTAGATGGTGTCAGGGCAGACGAGACAGTGGTGAATTTTGGATTTGAAAACGCCATTTCATCCAGGTTGCGTGAAACAATTTCATAATGCAGTATACCATTGGCTGACAGCATTGATCGGAGATATTTAACTCATTCAGCTTGGTCCACAAAAATTCAGGTGTTGTATGAAGTGATCATTCCATTTTTGAACAAGTTGCTCGGGATTAGGTTTCCTATGAGACGCTAGGAAAACATCATCTGCATAACGCAATTATGATTCCCACGAGTATAGCCGTTGTAAGGAACGGGAGTAGAATCTCACGTTGTAATATCATACCTGTTATGTCCGTCTGTCCCCTATTGCACGCAGTTTTCTCGAAAATGGTTAGAGCGATTAACACCAAATTCGCTGGACAGATGGGAACTGTAATTTAAGGGGGGTCCCCATACATGCAAAAGGGGGGATATCAGTTTTTTTCCACACAAATATTGTCATGTGGAGTATCAAATGAAAGATATCTAGTACTTTCCGAAACCGATTTTAGTTTTCTCATTTTTTGGAAAGGTAAAGAGTGGAAACGGTCAGAAATCATCATTTCTTTCACGGAACTATTCTCAGAAACTACCCAGCCGAAAAATCTGAAAAAAACAAGAGGCTGATGCTATATGGTGCCTAGGCTACATCTATTCATAGCGACATCTATTCAAATAAAGGTAATAATTGTGCATTACTATAATTTTTAGTAATTGACTGCAGCGCCCCCCCCCTTAAGTTCATCCAAGAATCACGAAATTCTGCGGAAATATAGGCTATAATGAGAGCATAATTGTACGAAGTTTGGTGCAAATCACACTATTACTAACAAAATTGTGATAGGTCAAAATTGTCAATTCAAGACGTTACATGGCAGGATCACCCGTAAGTGGTTACTCTCACATAATATATGGATATCCTCATATAACGTACTAGGTGCTAATGGGACAAATGTCCACTCAACGGTTTCCGGACTTTTTTTTTGCAGAAATGGCCCACCAAAATCAGATACATTGTGCGAAAAATGTTATTGCCCTTGTAAGGCAAGGAAGATTTTCAATTTTGAGCGATGTATAATATCTTTTGGTTATTAAATTTTTTCTCTTTCAATCCGATTGCATAAAAATATTAGGATGGCTACAGCTAGAATAAACCACTAGTAATGAACACCGTACTAGTTATGACCACTTTTTGTTCGGAAGTTAAAGAAAAAAGATCCTAAGGGCTCTAGAGCGCCTGTTTCCTGGAATTATTTAGCAAACTCTTTCAAAGAAAGTTATCACTGACTATTTGCAATCGAAATCGGATGCATCTCTTTTTGAGGATTACCTGAACATAAGACTTTAATTATATAGCATTTATTATATAGATTAATAGGCCTAAAATAGGATTCTGTTCAACAGAAAATAGAAAATTCTTGATTCATAAAATGCTGAAAAAGGTACCAAAAATGATTACAACTAGTCAGTATAACCTTTATCAGAAAATAGATGCCATAACTAATACTAAGCAATAAGTGCTAATTATGGCAAATATTACTATTATTATGAAGCCGGTATAAATTTGATTTCGCAATGAAGTTCGCAATGCCAAAAAATGCAATACATATAAAAAGGGAGATATTCTTCGGGCAATAAAGGCGATTAGAGAGGGTAAAATTACGTTTCCAAAATTTCGATTTCGATTTATAGTATTCCAAGGATGATCCTGATGTGAAAATTGAGTGTAACCGGCATACCAAAATGTGGACCGTTGCCTTTAAACAAGTTCCTAACTATAGTTTGAGAGCGAGATAATGTTTTCAAACAACCGAAGTAGAATATCTAACTTTAACTTTATTTGCAGAGATATCGGTATGGAGGGTATTTCGGAGTCTAGCCGCTGTATAACGGCAGCTTCGTGATTTGTTTCAGATTTTTCGGTTAAGTAGGTTCCGAGAATGGATTCATGAAAGAAATTGCCACTTTTCAGCCCCCGCTCTTCCCCTTGTGTATTAAATGTCAGAACGAGCTTTGAAAAGCACTAATCGAAACCTTTCATTTGATACCCCACATGACTATATTCAGTCAAAAAATTTGACACCCCACTTTTGCATGTATAGGGACCCCCCTTAAATTCCTCATAGAATCATGTAACACACTGTATGAAGCTTCCCACCAAATTAAGTGTCAGTAGGTGTAACCAGATTCTGAGAAAACATCGATTTTAATAAAATTTTGTTTTACACAAAACTTTAAAAATGACTGGTCTGGCAATGGGTGGCACAATTTTTTTTAAAACGTTACCCATAATATCGTTCCGTATATCAGACCCCGAGGAAGTTCCGACAATGTTAATATTTCCTATATATAAGTGTATCCCTTCAGATATTGTACAGATTATAATGTTTGAATGGAGCATAGGACGTAGTGACCTGGGATAGACGCGAGCGGACGAATTTTACGATTATTTCAAAAATATTTTTGTGCACTTTCTGGAGGCAGATCACATTTGATGGTAAGAACAGTTTGAAAAATTATTGAAGATATAGTATTTGAATAAATGAGGAAATGTCATTACAAACCTATTAGAGCTCTCTTCATTTGTGGCTTCATTTTCTGGTCCGATAATTTCCCGTTCCAAATTGAAGGGCTCTTCCTGAGAGAAAGGTAGATCCTACTTCAGCACTTTAACATGTATTGACAAGAACGAAGACCGTTCCAAATATGTTTCCAACCAAAACCTAGATGATTCCTGGCAAACTTTCCGCATCGACGTTGTCCTTGTCCGTCACGCCCTTCACTTCCTAAACACATGTTAGACACAACCTACCCCATTACCACCCAGGTCATACAGATTGAAAACGTTGAAAAAAACATTTTCCGTATTCACCCACCTCTTATCCCTACAATCTCAAAACCAGCTCATCAACCCCGAAGGTGGAGTAGTTTTCTACACTGATAATTACTACTAGTCCCAATTTACAAAATCTACCCATTCTTAGTGTCAATCCCTAGCTTCTAATTGCCAATCTTTTCCAGCACGTATGACATCCTACTCCTTTCCCTTAAGGGAGTCATCCCATGTGTTGGATCCGGGGAATCGATTTTTTTTGCAGCATCAATTGTATCTAGATATAGTGTAGAATATATGCGTTAAGTGATTTTTTGATATTTGGAGTCGTTCGGAAATTAGAGTGTTTAATATGTAAAATTTCAATGCCAGGTTTATGTCCATCGTCGTAATAAGGCGCATATTTATCGGTTCGAATAACTTCGCTAAAATCATAAAAATTGAAGCCAAGGCTTAACACTTGTTTCTTCAAGAAACCTAAGATTTATGGACTAGGTATAGTAGATTAATGGTCGGTTAAGATTTTATGGTTAAAAATCGCATTCTACTTTTTAAATGAGTTTTTCTCGAAGCTGCATGTTGAAAATCAGCTGCCAACATAGCCCAAAATCTATCCAAATTTTCACGACTTATTCAGGACAGATTTCTACGGTCCGCAAACAACGATAATTGGGATTCATTTGGTAGTTTTTTTTTTATTCATTAAAGAAGCCTTGAAAAAGCTCCAAAATTTACAAAAAAAAAAAAAATTAACAAGATACCAAAAATTTACTTTTTAATATTTTTTAATAATCTTAGTTTGCGGACTGTAGTGAAGTCCACACGTTAAAATGTCGTTTACGTTTTTTTTAAGATGATGACAGCGCCCTCTAGCTTGGCAGCAGAAAAAAACCTTTTTTTGGAGATGGGTGTATAAGTTGCTCAGTATTTAAATAATGAACTATACTATGGTGCTGGACTACACATGCTCAAGATATCAGTAAATATATGGTGAAAAATCCGTATTTGTACCTTTATCCAGTTCTTCACAAAAAAATTCTAAAAAAGGGCGAAAAAAAAAACGTCCTTCACCGGGATGACCCCCTTAAGCTATCACTGTTCCTATATAAACATTTATATATAATGTCATCGAATGGAGGTTTTTTCTACTTCTGTCGAAAATATATTAACAATATTTTTTTTTCATACCTTCAGTAATAGTTTAGTCTTTAGATTGCCTCTAACAGTACAGCTAGGGGTTAAGTTAGCTTTAGTTTCAATGTTATTATACGTAGTTATGATAAGTAAACCAAACGTGTTGTTTCTCACTTTGTGGAAATGTCTATAAATGATTTTCAAGGTGGCTATATCTGATTAAATTCTAAAGACTAACTGATCCTCTAAATTATTACAACGTTTAAAAAATATTATTAAGATATTCTATTTGTGATTTTTCTAAAGCTTACTTAGTAAAACATACGGTTTTTTCATGGTTATCACAACTAGTCCCTATTTTTTCATAAAATAAAATAAAAAACTCATTTTCTGTCATTGCCAAGTTCGTATCCCCCTTAAAAATCGTCAAGTTGATTCAAAGCCAAACCTCATTTTGGCGTACACCCACACTGCGTATCGCATATCCGCAAAAATTCAATCCCAAAATTGACCATTTCTTCATATGTACACATATGTATATCCAAACGCGGAAATTGATTACGCGGAAGCTTGCCAATAACATTGCCAAGTTAAGTACCCCAATTTTAAAATTATCGCAACACATTCATGGCAAATTACCCCTTCTGTATGTCGGTCAGAAATACTGGTAAGCTCATTAAATGGTCACTGGGCAACCTCACCAAACAAAAGATAAAAAGCAAATCTATCTAAAATGTAATATACTTGATATCAAGCAATATGAACAGAAAATGAAAGACGGAGCGTTAGGTGAAGGTGAACGATCCCATGATAATTGTTGTGCAGAATTTTTGTGGGCTGAAGGTTGTTTTTGTCATTTAAAAGCGTGAATAATCAAGGTTTGCACCTAGTAAGCTCATTTTACAGAGGTGTGTTAAACAAAACCTTTTTTCTTTTTATAATAGATACACATCTTTCAAAGAGGTTAATCTGAAAAAAATGACGGTAATCCCAATCCCACATTTTCCACAGATGTTATGAACTTCGAACATTGTTAGCCCCAAAAAAACGTCATTAACCTTCTATTACTCGTCTCTACTCCAAGTAAAAGAGGCGCATTCAGGGTGACTCAGCTCTTTTCAAGTGTTTTTCATGTATGGCTTGCAGAAACTTCGTGAAGCACGGTCACCGATTTCTTTCACTCTAAAGCATGAGCAGAGAAACATTACCTCAGCCATTATGGCAAATGCCTGGAGTTGATGATTCACAATTGATAAGAAAAAAGTAAGACGAATTTCACAGCGGTAGAGTATCATTACACAATCCGCATGCGATTGCTCGATCATTGCGAAGGTACATAATTTAAAGTCGCCCACAGCGGTGAAGCGTCTGGTTTGTGAAAATATTGTAATGATTAAATTCCAGTAAGAATTTATATAAATATCTTTCATAAAACACTCATAAATGGACGATTATTACCCTGCAAAACTGGAAAATTGGTTCATGAACACCCTTCTAAGCTTGAATACTAAACATGGTGGTATACAAGGCCAAGTTTTCTCTTTTAAGACACACTTTTCCTAAATTAATGTTGTATCGCTCAAAATGTTTATCTATCGTGACAAAGATCTTATTATCCGGAGCTATGAACTTTTCGCTTCTCATGCATTCTTCGAAAACTTAGATCATATACAAACAAGTTTGTGAACTTTTTCCTGCGTTCGGAAGAAAGATTTTCTGGGGAGTCTTCGATACTTTACAAAAGGATGGACAATTCCGACCTTTGTATAATGACAAAATCTTTGAACGATATCGGGACCGTTCCGTCGGAGATACAACCAGGTTCAATAGGCTGAGTGACTGGGTGGCTGGATTACATGATTTGAAAGACCAGGAAGACCATGTGGAGGGCTGATGTATGCTAGGACATTAAGATTTTGTTGAGAGTAGCAAGCTCGACGACCTTGACGCATGTCTAGACCGGACCCTGGTTGCTATGTCATTGATGATGACGAATGCTATATCTGCGCTGATTTTTTTGCAGTTGAGGAATAACTCTTATGATTAAGTCCAATTTATGTTGTTTAAATAATGGAGGCAATCGTTGAGAAAAAACATAGGCGATTCCAGAAATCGATCACTGCGAGAATTGATGCATCACCGTAAAAGATAATTTTACCAAACAGCGTTTGGAAGATACACTTTTTTCTTAAATAAAAGAATTCTACACAGATTCCTATTTTCAAGCCATCGAAATACAAAACAAAAGCGACGATCATCATTTTCATATTTGTGAACGGAAAACATTCGCAAACATCAATATGAGTAAAAAGCAAAAAAGTTGACTGAACGGTTTCATCCAGGGCAGAGGCAACTCATCAGACGCTGCCTCACCTCTGCCGTGGGAGCAGCGTGACCGAAAGTAACGAGAGATGGTAACTGCTCCACTTAAATATAATCGCAAACACGTAATGGGTACGAATTATATTCAATATGACGGCAAAGCAGGGAATATCACGTCGCCATTCCCAGTTTCTGGAAATGTTTACCAGCTCCAAACGGTCTATACTGATAGCCTATAGTCCTCCTAGACTATTTTTAGATAGGGTACCGCACTGGCCCGCCACGTTTGGATCACAGATACCATAGCAAGATGTAGCCAGCGACAAAGTTATCACCGTTCCTTGGTGTATGACCTATATACTGGAACGTCCATATTTTAATCAACATGTCCAAGGGTGTCTACCCTGTACCCAGAGCTAATTCTTACACAACATACCCAGATGATATATCGCCTACAAGTGTTGACGTAAACTTGGAGCTTCTCAGTAACACTAAGCAATTTTCCATATGCTGCCCTATCAGCAGCACAAGGCAAACTTTATGTTGATGTTGAGATAGCTACTTTTAATGAACGAGAAAGACAGGCGAATCTAGAGCTGTTGATGCCTCGAGCGGCGTCTTGCATTGTGATTTCAGCTGCGTTTTTAGACGTTCACATCACTAGATTTCTTTTTTTTCGCTCTTTCTGTTAGAGGCAGAAGAGAAAATTCTGACAGGTAAGGTTTGGTCTATAGCAAGAATTAGACAAGGGTGCAACCGACAACCCAACCGTAGTCAGGTTTCCAGTTCCTCTCATAATAAAAGTCGCTGTACTCTCATTTCTGGCTAAGGGCACCATAGGCACTAAGTTAGGCTTTCAACTGAAGTTGCCTATTGACCAGATACGAAATAGTGATTTTGATAAAAGTGCAAGGTATGAACAAAATAGATCTGTTGTTGCGCACCTCAGGAATGACAGTCCATGTCGGGAAAATTCCTTCCAAAGAAGAGGCAATAGGAAAAGGATGTTGGAGAGCATTTAACTGGGTAACATATTGAGCAGCATCTGCTCACAGTTTTTCGCTAAGCACCAACATACCAAAGTGTCTAAATTGGAAAACACAATCCAACTGAAATGAAACAGAGGCCAAGAATTTAAGGCAGCTGATTTACGACCGGTTTTAACTACAGAATTTGGTATGAACGAGAAGTTTCCTTTGCATTGTTTAATAAAAAAAGGAAAACTGGTCTTCATAGAATTGGCGTTCAAGCTGAAAAAGAAAAGCATTATAGGAATCATCAATCTCCTTTTCGACAAATGTAAATACATTATGATAACCTGACTCTTATGCTTGAATGAATCCCTGAAAAGAGCGATCGGATATTGAGCATTTTCCATCATCAAGGAAGTGAACAGACGATAATCTGAAAACCCTAAGTCAAAGGAATGCGGTGAGTGATTCAAAAAATGAAATCCAATAGGGTCCAGAAGTTGATTTGTGAAATCGACCATCTGAGGTCTGGGATTGTCCTGCAGCAAGAAGCCCTTTGTCAGCGCGCCCATCTTTTCACTCTAAATCCCCTTTTTCACTTCTTTTCGGGTCTCACGGTTGCTTGTCGCATGCCATGTGGTTTGACTGAAATTGTAATTCCGAATTTTTTAACGGAGTTTGGAAAGGTTCGACGACTCTCTTTTGGCTTCAGACGATTCAGGCGTGTACACAGTAACCCCATAAACACTCTCAACGTCATTAAAATCTTAACTGGAGCCTTTCGCTCTACAGCGAAGTAGCAGGTGACGACGCGAATTTCACACTAGGCGAAAAATGTCCATGCAATTTTTCAGAAGAGATGATCTTGGGACAACAGTTTTTGAAATACTACTCTCGAATTAGTCTCATTTTGAAGGACAGGAGTCAGGCTAGACGGCAGTGTTACAAGCATGTTCAAAAACCATTCCCTATGGCCGTAAGACCCTCAGTACACTTACCTTCTGGATGTGCCTCGTACAATTCATCATATTTGATATTTTGGAATGGTTTGGCAGCCAAAATTGTTAGTAATGAATAAAAATAAGGTTTTTTCTGGCTACATAGGGATTTGTTCAATTTCAGAGTCAGAGAGTCAGTTATTGCCCTCTGCAATGTTTTCCTTCTGAGAAAAACATTGATTCCCGAAATAATAAAATCGTCCCGAAGTAGACCCTTAAGAAGGGGACGAATGATTTCTGAAGTACGGCGTTGATTAAATAAATCATTTTACCTTAATTCTGACGATAAAATTGAAGAATGGAAAAACTTCTTGTTCTTCTTTAGCTTTTGTCTCATTCAGATCGGGGGTCGGCTTGCCTTGATCAGCTGCGCCATTTTACTCTGTCAAAGGCCAGATATGGATACAGCAGCGAATCTTTCAAATCACCATCCAGCGTATCAAGCCTCTTACTCGTTTCCCAACGACTTCGATGTTCAGCCTTATCTTACAAGGGAATTCTCGTTAACGCGAATTACACGACCATACCATCGCCTTTCTTGCAATTTTTCCACGATGGGTGCAACCACATATCGATCGCGGATGTACCCATTTCAGATGTGATCATGACATGTTACACTACTGATCCAACGTAACGCGACGGGGCTCATTATCTTTTATAGTTGGCCAACATTCAGAACTATGGAGGTCGACAGGGTTTTTGTGATGCGTCGATCATAAAGGGGGGTGTGGAACTCTATCATCCAAGTTACACTGTAGCGTGAAGCAATTTCATAATGCAGTTCTCCATTGGCTGATAGTATTGAAATTTTTTTCTTTTTCTTTAGCTTTTGTTCCGTTCACAAGCGGGGTCGGCTCATCATGATCGGTTGCCTCATTTTCTTCTATCAAAACTCTGATTTAGATGCAGTTTAAATTCCCATCCAGCCTATCAAGCCACTGTTGCTTTGGCCGGCCTTTTGGTCGCTTCACATCGACTTCGATGTTCAGACCAATCTTGACAAGCTAATTCTCATTAGCGCACATTACGTGACCATACCATCGAAGATGCCTCTTTCGCAATTTTTCCACGATCGACGCAACCCCATATCGATTGCGGATATCCTCATTTTCCCCGTTCCGCCTTTTATAGTGTTTCAGAACCAGGGCAAAAGGGCGGACGACACTCCGGTAAATTTTAGATCTGGGACGCGTCGTTCACAAAGAACACCAGTTGTGGAACGCCACTTCATCCAGGTTGCCCTAATGCGTGAAGCAATTTCATAACGCAGTTCTCCCTTAGCTGATAGCATTGACCCGAGATATTTAAATCGGTCAGTTCTGGGTAGGTCACTGCAACTGGCAATAGTAGTGCCTGTTTCATGGGGAACAGTCGACAAAAATTCAGATTTATTCAGATTTAATCCGAACCCATGTTGCATGAGGCGATCATTCCATTTGTCGACAACATCATCTGCTTAAAGTAGTATATAGGGCTGTGGACTTTCGATAGGAAACCGGCTGTTCTAAACTTCTTATGGGTTGTACTAATGGAGAAGAGGAAGGGAATCCCCGTTCGATACAAGGAAAAAGATTAATTATGAAGAACAAAGTCCGGACTATAGAGTAGGTGATCAAAAAATGAGGACATGCATTGCCATGTTTTGAGTTATTCTCAATGACAGTTTCCCGGGTCATTGATTTTATATACGTCTCAGTATAGTTAGTGCTTTGCTGTACATTTGAGCTGCTCTAAGATGACGAGGAACAGGGAGCAACTCTGGCGGTTGAATCAACACCAAGTGGCCATAGGGAACCTCTACGAGGCACCGGGAAAAGCTATATTTACATCGGCTTGCTGGTCGTGATGCAATATTTGAACCCTCCAAGACCTTGAGCGATCCAACCCGATTCTGCACGGAGACTCATTTAACAAATTCCGCAAAGCCTCACCTGAGGTTGACTAGTACCATGGGAACCGAGATAGCCCTCTGAGTTCATATGTCTCAGCAGAACTCTTGGGGCATTTGTTCTCAGCCCAAGTATATGCTGAGCCTGCTGCATTCAGTAAAGTCAGCAAAGCTCTGATTGTGGTCACAACATCATTCCATATCCTAAGAAGACTGTGGGGTTAGGCCGACGCGACAGGTACTAACGTCAAACCACCAAGACGTAACGGTACAGTTCGGCTGCGATTACACCACATTGTATGCAACCAATAGACTTAATTGTTTGTCTTAAAATACCGTGGTCATCATTTTCTCACTCGAGTTTCTGATTCGCTTGAATTACTATCCTTTCAATGAATGTAAATGGCGTCACTGCATCGCACACAATGACTAAATGAGATCATTGTTGTCTGAATTTACTGACAGGCAAATGGCCACTGACACAAATCAACTCCTGCAAAAGCTTCGGAGACATTGACAGATGCCACTTGCGTAAAATAATGTTATGGTTCCTCTATATTTGAATATTAGGAAGCGACACTAACTTTGGGAATATTCCTCGGATTTTAATGAATACTTTCAAAGAAACACTTTTACTGTTTTCTAAAAATGGGATCTTTAGCTGTAATTTGAAGCATTCAACAAACTAAGTTATACTGTGGATTAAAAGTCCTTCTTGTCAAATATCGGTTCATCATTTTTTGTAAAAGATACTTTCATTTCTAAGGTTTTTTGAATGTGCATAAACCTTTTCGCTCGAAAAGTCCTCAAGGCTCTCAGCTGAGTTCGTTAGGAGAATCCTTGGAAAAGTGTTTGGCTCCGTACAGAAGGATCGACTATTCCGTTGTTTAAATAACAACGGAATTTATGAGTGGTACCTCGTCGGTTTGGTTGTAGGTAAAATGGGGCTCAATAGGTTGTGGTGGACGGGCCACTTAAACCATATGAATGAGGATGATCAAACCCGGGAAGTATATAAACGCAATATCTATAGTAGAAGAACAGGAAAAAAGGAAGGTATCGCAGACCCTGCCTCAGATATAGCGATGGCGTAGGCCAGGAGGTCAGTCATCTGCTAGGAATATATGAGTGGTGGACCTCAGCGCGAAACAAGGAAATTTCGAGCTTCTTACTAAGCCAAGCCTAATCCGGATACAGTTTGTTATATCGTTGATAATGAAGAAGACCCCTTTGTATAGAAAATGAAGAATGTGGACTACAAAAGACGAAGTAAGTTGTTTCCCAAGCGGTCCAGTCCATTAGGACTCCCAGTATCCTCAGCAAAAAATTCACTTCGGCCTGGTTTTGGTCTGAACTTATGACGGATTTTACTTGTATATAATTCATACCTATTACGTGTTTGAAATTATACATAAATGGAACGATTACCATCTGTCGTTTCGTTCGTTCTGCTCCCAGGGTAGAGGTGAGGCAGCGTCTGATGAGTTGCTTGTGCCCTGGATGAAACCGTCAGTCAACTTTTTCCTTCCTGTATTGACTTGGAAATCCTTTTATCATCATCATCATCATCAACAGCGCAACAACCGGTATCCGGTCTAGGCCTGCCTTAATAAGGAACTCCAGACATCCCAGTTTTGCGCCGAGGTCCACGAATTCGATATCTCTAAAAGCTGTCTGGGGTCCTGGCCTACGCCATCGCTCCATCTTAGGCAGGGTCTGCCTCGTCTTCTTTTTCTACCATAGATATTGCCCTTATAGACTTTCCGGGTGGGTTCATCCTCATCCATTCGGATTAAGGGGCCCGCCTATCGTATCCTATTGAGCCAGATTTTACCCACAACCTGACGGTCGTGGTATCGCTCATAAATTTCGTCGTTATGTAGGCTACGGATTCGTCCATCCTCATATACGGGGCCAAAAATTCTTCGGAGGATTCGGAAATCCTTTTGTGGAAACATATATTCAGTTTTGATTGGCCTTAGAATTAAGCAATTGGGTGACGTTTACTAACGACCACGTCACTGTTGGTGAATTAGCAGTATTTCTTTGAAAGGCAAATGGTAGACATTTTTCGCGAATTCCACCACATTAGATATGTTGATTACCGGAAGCTATGACATTTTTAACCCAAATTAGGAAGAAGCACGAAGCTGCTGATTATCGCAACATAAATAAGAATTTCAAGGTCAAAAGTTGAAACCAATTGTCTCACCGACTCATTACCAATAGATACAATCCGGGCTCCACCAAATTTTATTGAAAAATGCATTTTTTATTAAATAATGCGAATAAGTAGGCAACGAATCGAAATCTAATAACCCACATTAGCATCATATTACCATTAGCTAATATGAATATCCAATCCGCACTTAGAGTCAGCATCATGCCAACAGATTTATTTCCGTTTAAGATTGTTCACCACATTTTACCTCTACATAACAAAATACGGTTTCTATTACATAATACAAAGTGCATACTTGAATAATATTACTTTATATGCTAATGAGAGGAATGCGAGGTTGATCCCCAGAGATGATTAATTTTTATGCTTTCCCCGCCGATAATATCAGCGGTCCATATGTAATCTGAATGAAAAGCCTAACATATATAATATTATCATATTGCAGATGCCTAGATACCTGGGAGATGATTGCACACGGGCATGGGTAACCGAGTATTTGAGATATATTAGCAATGTCGCAATGTCGACATACCATGTCGGAATAATTTGCCACATAATTGGTACAGCAGAATCAAGCTAATGTGTATGACATAAAAATTGTGTTTTGCTTTGATTCGAGATTCGCCTTCAACTTTCACCTGTAGGAGAATTGTCGTAGATTGATGTTGCAATATATGTATCAGTGGAGGGACCTCATACCACTAAATATTGGTGACATTGGTGAATGTGGAGTTTGATTTACTTTCGAATTCATTTGAAGGGTAATATTCCACACTTAGGCTGGGAGTATGAAACTGATGTCAGGAAAAGATAATTTCAAAAGATAAATTTATAGTAAAATCCCACCAAAAATGGGTAGTTTCCGAATTGAATTATTAGAATGAACAATATACAAATATTAAAACCAAAATTACGGAGGAGAGAAATGAGCACTTTAGAAAATTAGCGCTTGGTCTGGAAAATTTTACGATTTTTCGGGATTAATTAATAAATTCTTAGACAGCGAACTTAGATACTTTATTTAAAAAGATTGTTGGATGTCAAATTTCAATATAAGATACAAGTCATTCTCCCATAAACACATTGATCCATCGATCATAAAATCGTTGTCAACGTGCATTTTCTATTGAATTTGGAGGCAAATAATAAATTAGTAAAATGAGTACGGGAGGTCAGAAACTCCCCAAGGTCGGCAGCTTTTTCTCAATGGACTGAATTTGAAGCCGTAATATTTTTTTTCTTTCTTTGCAAGTAATATTATGGAATTTTAGAAGATCATTCAACATTTCCGTTTTCAGTTTTTTTTAAAAAAAAAAGATAGACTGCTATTCACGCTGTAAATCTGCCTTGAAGCAAACGAGCCAAATAAAAAAAAATAAAGAATGAAGAACTTACGTTATTAACATTGTGTTCGAAATTTCGTGTCGTAGTCCTTTGTTGTTCTCAGCAAAAGCAGATGTCGAATCTCTTTAAAAGAAAAAAATCTTAAGTTCATTACCATATTCGTTACGCATATGAGTTCGGCGAGGAAAACTTCTTGTGAATTTTGAAGCTGATTGCGGTTGGTCTTGGAAAATCGACTGGAGTATTTTAAAGTTGATTGAACTTTGCAGTTAATTGAATGGAAATCGGCTTGCATTGATTATCGGATACTAATATTTACGATTTGAAGTATCATTGTTACTAACTAACATACAATATTCTGTCAGCTCATGAATAACCTCTCAGAGCTTGAAAAAATAACACAAAGTTTCATAAGGGTTAAGGATATGCTAACATTATTCAGCGAATCATCTCTTTATCATCGTTTTTATCACCATATGAGAGGTGATCAAGAATTTATAGTAATTGATATAAATTAATTAATTTATTTACCTAATTTATTTAACTACCTAATCTTCTAACCAATATATTTGGTCTGTCTTTTCTAGAGCCTAAATTCCACCACTTTGTCATGTCTCCTGTCCACTCATTTTTGAAATAGAAGTGGGTCTACCTCCTTTTCGTATTGTTAATTTTCCCCATTTAAGTTGTAATGAGACTACGTCTTAGCTTCATTGTCATCACACCTAACGCTGTCAAATTACAGGTTTATAGCAGCGGAATATTCATGATGAATCGAAATTCGATGCCTGGCAACGTGATCGAGAAGCTGTCGCTCAATAAGTATTTCACCGTCTACCTTCTTGTTGTTTTTTCGTGTCGAAGTTCCACAACGGTACGTGGTATACCAACTAAACACCTTCTTGTCGCCAGCGAACTAGCCTGGAACCGTTTACCACATTACTTCAAGTTAACCTTTCCGCTCTTTTGCTTTAGAAGTCCTTCCAGTCAATGGGAGAGAAGAAGAGGAAGGGAACTACCAGTCCAAGGAACTCCCTGGCAACTGGCCCTGCCACCAAACCCGAGCATCAGCGCTTCTCAGCATCTCTATGACAGTGTTATCTGGAGATAGCCTCCTGTGTCCACATAAAGTTGTTGACGAACCCTACCCCATCTTCTCTGTGAAAAAAAGTTCTGATCGTCGTCATCCACACCTTCATTATCAAATGCGTAGTCAGAGGATCGTGCCTTCTCAATATTGTCGCTGTGAAACTGACACTTCCATGCCCACTTTGAAGTTGGTTAAGGAAAAAATCAATCTGCCGTTTTCTTCTTGACTCATTTCGCTAAGAGAGTTGCAGCTCATTTAGTACATATGACCATTCTTCACAGGTCAATAACTCCATTGAGTCTTCTCATAACTTTACGCTCCTTAGCAAGAAGGGCAATGAGAATCACTCCCACGATCACCACTTCGGTCAGTTCAGAGAGAGTGCAATAGGCAGCCGTCACCCACAAACGCTGGGGCAATGGGAATCACTTCCACGATCACCACTTCAGTTGGTTTAAAGAGATTGCGATAGACAGACGGCACCCGCAAAGTTTCAGGTTTCTGCACTTGCGCAAACCACTTATGACACACATTCTTGCCAAGACTGATGGTCCCATACCTCCGTGATATAAAGCACAACAGACTGGGTTGCTTTCATTAGGAGACATCGGCTAGTAGATGTAGGGCCCCCCAAAACTTGGTATTAGCAGACTAATGGACGAAACTACAGCTACAACCTCGTCCGGATCAGGTTTTTAAAACTACAAGCGCTGTTTGCGTCGTTATTTAGACAATCCAATTGTGGCGAACTGGATCATTTGCGCCAAAAATTCTAAATGGATTTAATCGAAGGATTTTAATAATATGCATTTTCCATAAAATTTCGGACAGTCAAAGTTAATATTTTGGTTAGACAGCGTCCGAAGAGTTACCCCTGGCGAAACCGCCAGTCAATTTTTTGAAGAACTTGGGTGTTTAACTCAAAAAGAGTAGTCCGTGGGCTACAGAAAAAGAAGTAGGTTACTTCTCATGTGGACCAGTCCACCATCAAGTCGATATGGAGAAAATATCGTTTTTTTTTTCGCCACCTCTAAGCATTCTCCGATTACGCTCTGAAGACCAGAAACCGCCCAGAGCCCGCAATATATCTGACACTCTCACCAGATGCGCCATGATCCCTGCAGAGACCGCAACTCTATTTGCAGGTATTCGCTTTGTGACCTATCTGGCCGCATTTGTCGGGTGTTGTCCTGTAACTTTAACATCACCTAAAGAGGCATTATCCTTCTATCCTCGAAGCAGTTCCTTGAGTCGAGGAAATAAATACAACTACCTGGGGACCAGATTTGGAGATTTTCCAATGGGAAGCATTTCAACTGCTTTTGTGCAATGCGTTATCCTGATGAAATAGGAATCCAGGTCGGAAAATCTATTACCATTTCTTATTATTAGTTTCTCACCATATTTTTATTTTTATAAATAATCAATGTCAGCGACAGTGTTTGCCTTCATACCAACAACTGATCCTTGATCTCTAGATCATAGTTATGGATCCAAATTATAGTCGTGAAACGAAGCATGGTCCCGGTGAACGCATGAAAAAACACCTCAATAGTTTGATTGACAAGGTGCAGAGTGGTTTCTTGCCCTCATACCATGCGAACCAGTATGAATTTTTCATGCCACGTTATCAAGCCGCGAACCTATCTTTTTGGGCTGGCACCTAATTTTTATAAAGCAGACGACAGCGTCTGATGATTTCCTTCTGCGCGTCTGATGAGTTGAGTCTGTCCTGGACTACATACTCTGAGAATGTCTTTTTTAATGAGGAATTTGCGCACTCTGTACCTGAGATTCACTTTTCCAAACCGATTTATATCTGAGAAAAATTGAGGTGGCATGAATGTAGCTCCGGAAATCTCAATATATAAAGAATAAAGCAACTGTATCACACTTTTGATTAAAAAAAAAACAATCTTTCTGTGTTTATAAACATAATAGCACATAGACATTACGAGAGATCGTGTAAATAAAAGATAACTTTTGTAAACGATCTAATTAGTATTCAAAAATAATTCAACTGTTAGGTCGCAACATAAGCAATGTCTTTACTCTTCAAAAGTTTCTCTTTCTGGATTTATTTATTAAAAAAAAATCCCGGTATATACGAGGCGAACGCTTTAATTCTCTTCAAGAAGACCAAATACGGGAAAAGCAAATCGATCTTCTAGGCAGTACGGAACCAGATTGAGATGGTACAAAATAGCTAAGTGGCTACCTGCTTCCAGTTCCCAGAACATCATTGGCCCACACCAAAGAGGCTTCACTCTAGGCAAATCAGCAACAGATCAGATTTTCTCTCTGCGGCAAGCGATTGAAAAACTGTTGGAATATGGAGAACAGTTGCACCATCTATTCATCGACTTTAAAGCTGCCTATGATAGCATAGCCAGGGTAAAACTGTACACGGCCACGAAAGAATTCAGGCTGACCCTGACCAATGTGCGAGGCCAGATAAAAGCAGCAGGATCACTCTCAAGACCATTCGACATCAACAACGGTCTACGACAAGGGGATGTCCTATTATGCGTCCTCTTTAACCTGGCCCTCGAGAAAGTCATCCGTAATGCTGAGGTAAATGCAAGAGGTATGATCCTGTTTAAGTCCACCCAACTACTGGCCTATGCTGACGATATCGACATCATAGGAAGAACCACCCGAGACGTACAAACAGGCCTTCATCCAGATCGAGTAGGCGGCGCGAGCACCGAAAAACAACCAACCAACAACATCAAACCGCACTGGTCAAACGGGAAGAAGAATAAGGATAGGAGAATACAACTTTAAGACCGTTGACAATTTCTCCTATCTAGGGTCGAAAATCACAATCGATAACAACTACGATGATGAAATCCGCTCACGGTAGTTGGTAGCCAACAGAGCCTATTTCAACTTACAAAAATTGTTCCGCTCGAAACGTCTCACCACAGGATCAAAGCTCTTACTGTACAAGACTATGATCTTGCCAGTCCTTATGAATTCCTCGGAGACTTGGGTTCTTAGCAAGAAAAATTGCAAACTCTTGGCCGCTTTCGACAGAAGAATCCTCCCGAAGAATTTTTAGCCCCTACATGAGGATGCACGATTCCGTAGCCTACATAACGACGAAATCTATGAGCAATACCATGACCGTCAGGTTGTGGATAAAATCCGGCTCAATAGGTTACGGTGGGTGGGTCACTTAATCCATATGAATGAGGATGATCTAGCTCGGAAAGTCTATAAGGGCAATATCTATGGTAGAAAAAGAAGATGAGGCAGATCCTGCCTGAGATGGAGTGATGGCGTAGGTCAGGACGCCAGACAGCTTTTAGGGATATCGAATTGGTGGACATCGGTGCAAAACCGGGATGCCTGGAGTTCCTTATGAAGGCAGGCCTCGATCGGGTACCGGTTGTTGCGCCGTTGATGATGATGATGTGACTTTGGTTTATCTGATCATGACGTCACACATCCCTGTACAATGAATTTACGTGGAATGCAGAACTTCAATTAGCAGGGTCACACGAAATGGTTGTTGGAAGTACCTGGTTTGCGCGGAAAGCGGTCCACAAACATACGTGGGCCTCTCCAGACGGGACCACTTTCAACCAAATTGACCACGTGTTGATCGAACGCCGCCACCTCTCAGCCTTGATGAATGTCAGAACATATAGGGGGGCCAATATAGACTCGGATCACTATCTCGTTGGCATGGTGCTCCGAGCTCGAATAACAATACCACCTAGAATCCCCTCTGACAATCAGGTGAGAGTGAACACTGAAGCCATCCACAACACAACCCTCCGCGACACCTATAAGAGGGAAATGGATGCCGCAATAACCGCAGTCAATAGAGGACCTGGAGATGAAGCATCAACCAATGATCTTCACAACCACCTGAAGAACGTTATCATGGATGCGGCCACAAATATACTTGGCCCCAGCCGCAAAAGGAGTCGGAACGGCTGGTTTGACGATGAATGTAAGCTAGCAACGGAACGGAAGAATGCCGCATACCGAGTAATGTTGCATTCTCAAAGAACGCGGGCACGCGCAGAGACTTATCACGAACTCCGTCGAGCGGAGAAGCGACTTCACAGACGGAAAAAGGAAGCCTGGGAGAACCAACAAGTCTGTGAACTAGAAAAGTACAGGGAGCAACCGCACCAGGCGCGGAAGTTTTACCAACAAGTCAGCAGGATGAAGCCTTATACACCTCGATGCTCATCCTGCCGAGACAAAGAGGGAAATCTGATTTCCGACAGAATGGGCATATTAGAGCGATGGGTTGAGTACTTTGATGAGCTACTGAACAACCAGAACATCGGCGAGTTGGAGGTCCCGCCAACTGAAGACGACGGACAAATACTGCCACCACCAAGTTTAGGAGAAACAGTCCGTGCAATCCATCGGCTAAAAAATCATAAGTCGCCAGGAGCCGATGGAATTACAGCCGAATTGGTTAAATATGGAGGCGACCAGTTACACCAAGTGGTTCATCAACTTGTGCTCAAGGTATGGGACAGCGAATCAATGCCTGACGATTGGCAGCGAGGCATAATCTGTCTCATACATAAAAAGGGAGATATCACACAGTGCAGCAATTATAGAGGTAACACGTTGCTGAGTACCATCTATAAGATATTCTCCACTATCTTGCTAGGCCGGATAGCCCCATACGCCCAGAACATCATTGGCCCATACCAAAGAGGCTTCACTCCAGGCAAATCAGCGACAGATCAGATTTTCTCTCTGCGGCAGGCGATGGAAAAACTGTTGGAATATGGACAACAGTTGCACCATCTATTCATCGACTTTAAAGCCGCCTATGATAGCATAGCCAGGGTAAAACTGTACACGGCCATGAGAGAATTCGGTATCCCGACGAAATTAATAAGACTGACTAGGTTGACCCTGACCAATGTGCGAGGCCAGATAAAAGCAGCAGGATCACTCTCAAGACCATTCGACATCAACAACGGTCTACGACAAGGGGATGCGCTATCATGCGTCCTCTTTAACCTGGCCCTCGAGAAGGTGATCCGTGATGCTGAGGTGAATGCAAGAGGTACGATCCTCTTCAAGTCCACCCAACTACTGGCCTATGCTGACGATATCGACATCATGGGAAGAACCACCCGAGACGTTCAAACTGCCTTCATCCAGATCGAGCAGGCGGCGCGAGATCTTGGGCTGCACATCAATGAAGGCAAGACAAAATACATGGTGGCAACGTCAGCACCGAAGACGAATCAACCAAGAACATCAAACCGCACTGGTCAAACACAAGCACGAACAAGAATAAGGATAGGAGAACACAACTTTGAGACCGTTGACAATTTCTCCTATCTAGGGTCGAAAATCACAACCGATAACAACTACGATGATGAAATCCGCGCACGGTTGTTGTCAGCCAACAGAGCCTACTTCAGCTTACAAAGACTGTTCCGCTCGAAACGTCTCACCATAGGGTCAAAGCTCTTACTGTACAAGACTATGATCTTGCCAGTCCTCATGTATTCCTCGGAAACTTGGGTTCTTAGCAAGAAAAATTGCGAACTCTTGGCCGCGTTCGAGAGAAGAATCCTCCGAAGAATTTTTGGCCCCCTACATGAGGATGGACGATTCCGTAGCCTACACAATGACGAAATCTATGAGCGATACCATGACCGTCCGTTTGTGGATAAAATCCGGCTCAATAGGTTACGGTGGGCGGGTCACTTAATTCGTATGGATGAAGATGATCCCACCCGGAAAGTCTATAAGGGCAATATCTATGGTAGGAAAAGAAGACGAGGCAGACCCTGCCTAAGATGGAGCGATGGCGTGGGCCAGGACGCCAGACAGCTTTTAGGGATATCGAATTGGTGGACCTCGGCGCAAAACCGGGATGTCTGGAGTTCCTTATTAAGGCAGGCCTAGACCGGATACCGGTTGTTGCGCCGTTGATGATGATGATGATAACTTTATTAGTAATAGTTGGATTGTACTCAAACTTACTAGAATTGATTTTTACATTATCACTTATACTCGCGCCAAGTTTCGTACTTAGAATGAACTTAAGGGAGATAGATTTTTAAAATATAATAACACGCTATTGTTAACTTTATTTGAGCAGATATCGGAATGGGATGTATTTTGAGGGCTAGATTTTGTATAGATGCATCACTGTGTTTTTTTTTTTCAGATTTTTTGGTTAAGTAGGTTCTGAGAGCGAGACCTGTATCACACACTTTGTGTGCTCACTCCCCTAGGTTTCACGCAATACAGTAAGATCATTTTCGAAAGTACTAATTTAGCTCTTTAATTTGATACTCCACACAACTATATTTGGCGAAAATATATAATCCCCCCCTTAATCCCAACGCAAAATGATGCCACTCGCTGCATGTAAAGGACACTAAAGTTGGTGACTGAATAAATCGGCTATAACAGACAGACAGACTGACAGACTGGCGGTTACCTTATATAAATACCTCTATAGGTTGAAACTAGGCAGCTCACCCAACTGTACAAACTGCGACGGTATTCGGGTGGACCCAATGCAAGTTTTCTTCCATTGTATAATTGGGAAAATGTTTGCGTGCCAGGAGAGCTGGAATGCAGTGAATGACATGGTAGGGCGGATTCATCGCAGATTAAGAGAGGCAAAGGAGGCGCGAAAGGCGCATTTGCGAACGCAATCGATGGGCGAATGGAGAAGCTAGAGCCATGTTTACCCCGCGACGAAATACTTTCTGGTGGTTACGCGGAGATGAGGACAGTAGTTGGAGGGTGGTTTTAGTGGGTAAAAATCCCACGCGCTGGAACATGTACGTTAGTGTCTTTGGAAAATTTCCACCTCCTAAGGAAAAGGAGTGACCGACGGAAAGACAGACAGACGGGCAAACAAACATTAAATTGATTCTCAAAAAGAAGAATATTTCATCACTCATTATCAATTCCATTACAAAATGGTAATCGATCGATTTTAGATATCTGAAATGGGGGGTGAAGTATAATTTGTGTTTTCGACACTTGGGGATTAAAAGGCAATTGGAGAGATTCGCAGCAGCAGCGCTGGCTTGCCTCATTCAACCAATAAAGTTTGACGAAGATCTTCCAGATACTTTTTAGAAAGAAGATGATTGTAGAGATCTAGTGAGTTTGCGGCGGCTGATAGTGACATAATGACGATTTCTCGAAGCTTTCCCTTGCAACAAAGGCTCGGTGGTTGAGTACCCCGTGAACTGAGCCACAGCCGAAAGAAAATAGGTGTGCTTTTACTGTTCAGCACCTAGCCCATCGTCGAGGATCACACGAGCACTATTTCTACAAAATTGTAACAGGAGATGATAAATAGTTTCTTTGTCTGAATCTGAGGCATAGGGAAAATGGATCAGTCCAGATGCCAAAGTTACAAATAGAACCAGATTAATATCGAAAGAAGGCGATGATTTGTATTTTCTGAAACAGCAAGGACATGTTACATTGGAGAATTTTTTAAAAAAAAGGAAACCATACCAAGCCAAATTTAAAAGACTCAATCGCAACGACTAAAAAAAGCAATAAAGAAAAGGATTGAATCATGTAGGGCAAGTGATCCTGTTCCGCACACAGTGACACTCGTTAAAGGAGTTCTTCTGGAGGTTTTCAGGACAAATCGAACTGTCATGACTTTGCATTCGAGAAAAGGGTAACGGAAATCAGCTTGTCAGCGACGTCGAAGGAAGACCGGCCGATTCCAGGCGAAAATGGATTACGAACCCCCGAAAAGATGGGAATAAGTAGTGAACATTGATTAATAGTCCAGAGTTAATTCATTTAGCAACGCTGTTGTATGATATTCTGTCATTTATCAATAAAATTATGAAATGAAAGAAAGAGGAAAGAAAATCTTTAGTTATGTTACAATCTAATAATAAAATGGTATCCAGATCATCCCACATTGGGCGCCAATAAATCATTTTTAATTAGAAAAAAAAACTGCATTCAATAAGAGGGGGAATAAATTTAATGTGATAATAGCCTTAAATCAATGAAATATTTTACATTTTTATCTTTTCAGCTACGGTTTTGATAACGAAATCCTAAAATCAGTAATATGTGCTTTCGAATTGTTGCTCTATGAATTTCCTTCTTGGTTTTTCCACCTCTCCGTGTGAGTCACAACAGCTTGAATATGTTGACGAATATTCCCCACATTTTCTGTTGATTTCCCATTGCACTCTTCCAACAGATCCGACATTACAACACTCACACCATGACTCGACTTGTCCATCGAGTAACTAGACCTTCAACAGACTTATCATGATCCGTAAGTCTACGAAATCGAAGCATTTTTATTCACGTGGAGACAAACTCAAAACGACGGATGCCTTGTGCCAAAAAAAGGCCAATGAAATCATAAACCAATAAAATTACCTTCGACCTTGTTGTCTTGTGTTTCTGTTACTAATGCTTTGATGCATGTGATGTAATGGAAAAAAAATAATTTCTTCTTTGTGTTGCTTCGGCAAGCTGTTGTCGTTGTTGTTGTTGCACGAAATTACTTTTGTGCATGCGAAACTCTCATAAGAAAATGAAAGTTGTTTTAGGTAAGTTACCGGCTAAGTGCAAGTTAAGCAGTGCAAAATCCAACTTAAAACTCTCAGCAAACACACGTAGAAAGACTCCCCATCAACTGTTGTGCATATGTTTCCCCATGCATACGCTTAAAACTGCGAGCAAAATAGCGTTCGCAGGTGGTCGAACTGGCACACCTTCAGACCAAACACAAGAAGAAGCCTTGGCGGATGGCTGTTAAGCAATTTGACCAGTTTTCGTAGTGATGACACTGGAGCCAGTGGTGGACAGGTAGGAAATGGCTACGAACAACTACAAACAATAGTTGCTGTGGTGGTTGATTTCATGGAAACGCAGTCAGCTTTTGCTGAATCGGTAACGAGCCAGCTTTTGCAGAGATTTCCTCATTTTCGAAAGAAGATTTGCTCAACAAATGAATGTTACTCTTCCAATATGGAACTTGCGAAACGTGGCCAAATCAGATATTCTACCTCTAGCAAGATCTAGGATTTTCCAGGCTATTAACATTTCAAAAGATTAATCTTTATAAAAACATCCGAGCGCAAACTTTGCACTGTTCCGCAAGTGAGATTTGAACTCCAACATTTTCAGATTCGTTTACAATTTCGTACTAAATTTTGAAAGGAGAGTCCTAAGTAATAATTGCTATAAAATTCCATAAATTCTTCCATGGGCTTCTTAAATCAGAAGGAGCAGCACAGGCTTCCACAACATTTGTAAATGTCAGACAAAATATGGAAATTCCAAGTCGGATGGTGTCAATTTGTAAGCTATTTCCATCTGCATCTTTTGAGGTAGACCAAACTCAATTACAGATGCATGTGCGTGTATAATTGGAGTAGTAGCGCGAATTCCCAGTTTTTATTGAGCCGATCGCCAAAGATATTATTAGTGAAACCAGTGGATTGTTCGCACCAAGGTTTCATCTGATATTCAAATTCGGTAGGGGAGACTGGGGCAAAATGGTAAATTGTCAAAATCAATAACCTATCTGCATTATCTCTCGATCAATAACAATTACCGGCATGAAATTTCTACTGTAGGGGGCTTTTGGTACCAAGAATGATTGACGAAAGTTGTGATTTTTCGGTTTTTGATCATTTTCGACCCCCGCACTTCCCATTTTTCCAACAAATTTCAAAACTAATACCTGCTTCGGAAAGTACTAACCGAGACCTTTCATTTGATACCCCACATGACTATATTTGATGAGAAAAAATTTTACACCCCCCTTTTACATGTACCTCCCCCTTAAAGTCGATGTAGAATCATGTAATTCACTGTGTGCGCGAACGTTCATAGTTCCCATCTTTCGCCAAATTTGGTGTGAGTCGCCAACATCACCTTCGAGAAAAATGCGTGTGACGGACAGACGGACTGGGGAGCGCCTTAAAACCATGATGGGGCGATTCACAGGCCGATTACCTCCGCAGATCACATGCACTTCACTCTTGTTAAAAAATATCCAAGGGTTATTCCCCCGGCAAGAGGAGGACACAGACAGGTTCCAACGATCTCTGAATATGACGGCAATACCGCCAGTCACTAGTGACGAGCTGCTAGAGATAACAAAGGTCCGGGTCAGGAAGGCGTGCCGAATCCGGCCCTTAGGATTGCCGTAAAATCCAGACCGGACATGTTCGCTGAATTGTTCGAAGCGTGCATGTCCGAGGGGATATTTCCTGCATCATGGAAGTGACAGAAGTTAGTGCTACTGCCAAAGGTTGGCAAACCTCCACGTGAGCCAACCTCCTACAGACCTATTTGTCTTTTGGACACTGTAGTGAAAATGCTAGAGCGAGTATTCCATAATAGGTTATTCCCGGTTCTTGAGAACCAGGGAAGCCTCTCAGATTGACAGTATCGGTTCCGTAAGGCCAGATCAACCATTGATGCCATCAAAATGGTTACTAGCTTGGGCGAAGATGCAATTCACGGAAAGGACAGTACTAGCAAATATTGCATGCTGGCGACTCTGGGTTTACAAGAACGGGGGCTTTGGTATGACACTAATGACGGTCTCTACGGGTGTCCCACAGGGCTCCCTACCGGTCCCACTGCTGTAGAACATCATGTAAAACGATGTACTTAGTCTTCCCCTTTCGGAGGAAGCCTCGGTGGTGGGTTACGCTGACTATATTGCGCTGGTTATGGTCGCAAAGCATCTCCAAGATATATGTGCGATATATTCATGCGAAGCGATCAATGCTGTTAAGGGTTGGCTAAAGAGTTCTGGTCTGAAACTTGCGGAGGAAAAACCGAGAGCGCTCCTCATCACCAAGCACCGTAAAAGAAATTTTTCCCGTATTCAAATTGGGAATCATATCATCACTTCTAAGCCGGCCATCAAATACTTGGGAATGGTGATAGATAGGAAGCTTAGCTATAAGCACCACGTGCAGTATGCTTATGAAGAAGCAACCACTGCAAGTGTGGCCCTGGCAAAGATGATGCCGAACGTGGGAGAGCCACGGCATGCTTCCAGGTTACTAACAGCTACGGTAATGAGTTCGATCCTGCTCTATGCAGGTCCAGTTTAGAGAAACGCATTGCAGGTGATATTTAACGCTAACATACTGAGTTCAGTCCACAGAAAAACAGCCTTAAGGCTGTGCTCGGCATTCAAGACTGCCTCAGAGGATCCAGCATTCATTATCTCGGGAATGATGCTCATTGACATCCTGGCAGATGAGATGACGAATATATAAAATGTGAAGTCTATCTCTCCTTTATCACAGACGAAGAACGCCGAAAGGGAGAGATATAGGAGTATTCTAAAGTAGCTTGAGGTGTCATTCAATCTCGTTTGCATTCACCATGACCTTTGCGTGATCAATGCCTTACAAATCCACCAGTACCTCAGAAAATGGTCCTATTTGCTCTACCAGTGATTACATCGGATCAATTCCTATGTTCTACTTCCACCTAAACATAGACAACAACCACAACAGGTTCTTTGGAGGAAACAGCTGAGTGACAAAATTCCTCCGATTATTATTGTCCGCAGAAAATTTCAGTGTTATTCAGACTACCATTTCCGATGCCTTCACGAAGGACTTCGTGGTAAAGAAACCAGCTCCAGCCAAAAAATACTCCTCAACCTGTAATGACAATATGGAATTGGGAATGTTGAGAAGGCCATCCTAAGTAGCCGGAGACGACCAAGAAAAAGTAGCTATCCCAGAAACCTAAAAGGATGGCGAAATTGACCGTGAAGGTCCGCCCGCAAATACTGAACCACTATCGAAGTGTTCCACCGACTCGTGCTGGAATGCCCCTATGCTACCCAGACTCCGAAATGTTGAGAGTGCCCTTTGAACAATTTCTGACTATCCCAACCCCATATTGTCATTACAAATAGCTCCCGGCGTGAGACACGAATCCACGACTCTGAAAGCAAGAATTGAGCATGAGACCGACTAAGCTAGTCGATGCGTAGGTCTGCACTGGATCCCGAAAATTGACAAATACGGGGAATCTCGCGTACACCTATCGAATGAATCAACACGCGAGTTAAATATGAATTGGAAATAAAAAGAAAAATGAAATAATGCCTCTTACACGCGGGTGTTGTCGCAAAAATTCTCCTTAAAAAGGGGCACTCTCCAAAAAATGGGCCTAGAGATGCCAAGGCGGGGAGGGAACCTCAAAGGACGCGCCTCTCCGCTTACATATGAGAAAGGGAAGTATCGATTGAGGATGCGCTCCACAGCTCCACATGGCCAGTCGAGTCGTTATTTTTATATTTTCAATTCCCATTTGCGTGTGGGTTTATTCGATAGGTACACGCGAGATTGCCCGTATTTATGAATTTTTATGATCCGGTACGGACCCACCCAACAGTTAAAAGAGCACGTGAATCCTTGTATAATAACACGTGAGGGATTCCCGAGTTCGCTAGCATAGAGGTATGCCAGAAAGTGTCGACGGAACACTTCGATTGAGCCTCAATATTTACGGGCGCACTTTCTGGGTCAATTTCACCACTATTTTGGGCGTCTGTCGGCGCAACTGAAGTCGAGGAGGCAATAAAACGAATGAAATCAGGGAAAGTCACAGGACCTGACGACATCGCATCTGAGCTCTGGAAAGCGAAGAGCTGGGACCCGAAACTGTGGCTCAGTGAATTCTTTAATCAGGTTATTCAGGAATGTAGAATATCATCTGATGGAGTCTAGCAGAATGTTCAAATTACGATCCGATGCGGTTACTTTCCCATACCATGAAGATTTTTGGACGAATTCTTGACAACCGTATTCGCGAAATCGTTGAAGTAACCGTGAATCAAGTCGGATTTGTCAACAACAAACTACAGACTGGCAGTGACCTGTCCAGAACTAAGCGATTTAAATACCTCGGGTCAACGCTATCAGCCAATGGTGAACTGCGTTATGAAATTGTTCCACGCTTTAACGCAACCTGGATGAAGTGGGGTTCCACAACCGGTGTTCTGTGTGATCGACGTATCAACGAACATCTCAAATCTAAAATTTGCCACAGTGTCATCCGTTTTGTCACTCCCTATGGTTCTGAGTGTTGGCCGACTATAAGAGACAATGAACGGCATCTTTCGGTAATGGAAACGAAGATGTTGCGTTGGACTAGTGACGTGACACGTTTTGATCACATCCGAAATGAGGATACCGCGATCGATGTGGAGTTGCACCGATCGTGGAAAAACTACGAGAGAGGCGTCTTTGATGGTATGGTCATGTAATTCGCGCCAACGAGAATTCAGTTGCCAAGATTGGTCTGAACATCGAAGTCGATGGTAAGCGACAAAAGACCGGCCGAAACAACGGTGGCTTGATACGCTAGATGGGGATTTAAAAACCTCGAGGTTGCATTCATATCAGGCATTTGATGGGATCACGACGAACCAACCCCGCTTGTGAACGCGACAAAGGCTGAAGAAAAAGAAGAAGATGTGTGTGGCAACTTAATACCTGAAAAAAAAATAAATACCGAAAATTTACCTTTTTGCCCCAGTCTCCACTACTTTATAAGACGGACGAATTTACCCCCGCATGTATCCCAACTGGTTTTTTGAGAACAGAGGAATCAGTCTTGACTAGTATTATATATGACGTAGTGTGTCTGTGGCAAATACGAATCACAAATGAGGATAACGAATGAGTACAATAACTGATCCCTCAGGGCAATAGTCAAATGCAAGGTCAGAGAAAACATTCCATCAATAAAGATAAAATGAAAACTTCGAGTATCACCACGTCAAAACTAGGCTAAACGACATTGCGTGTTAAGCAATTAATCGATATTTTGATTAGTCATGAGACTTCTTTGTTCCGGGGCTTTATGGCTACTACTAGATAAAGGAAACGCTTGTTCAGGATTTTCTGTTTAATGAACATTGAATTGAGAAGCGCATATAAGTGTAGCTATGGCTTTATAGCATTTAAAACTGGATACCATCTGGGCTAATAAGATTGATAACTGCCAAAGATTGATAACTGCACAAATAGGGTGCTTCTCCTCTACAGACGTGACTTGCATTGATTATACTGATGGCTCTTTGCATGTTGACTGCCAACACTTCCATATCAACCACTCACATATCATAGGCTCCGACTTACATTCAGACATATCCATCATACGGGGCTCGTTTTCTCTGTTACTTCACTAGATTATATTCGCTTGCTTATTAGCCAGTTTGCCATTCTGTAATCTAGAAATCCGTCGCCTTGAATAGTGGATGCATTTTCTAGACTGCATCTTTCGAATGTAATGCTGCAATTGGATATATAGGATATATGCGTATAATTAGTTGTGAATTGCATTTCTTCGCGGTTACCCAGTCTAATCAAAAAAGCTTTTACCAGCCTTCTATGCGGTGGGACTTTTTCGTAACTGACTGAGCGTAAATATGTACACATTGCATTACATGTTACGAAAAGTATCGCCTTTAATGAAAGCGATGATGATCCATGTGTACAAATTCAGATGGAGGTTATAATTAGCGTTCACGTTTTTTAGTAGGACAAGTTACCCGATCTTTAGAATTATTCACGAGAGATATAAAATCTTGAAGACTTTGGTATTAATGAGACTCTTAGCTCAAGAAGATATGCCGCTTAGGAAATAGATGTGACTGAATTTCCACATATAAAAACTCACAACTCTCGAAATTTCAGGGCAAGCAAAAATTACGAAATTCGCGGATACGAGCAAATATCGTACATCGGAACTATCTATATATATATATATATGTGCTGTACATACAAGCTAGCTTGACAACAATCTTCAATGGAAACGATACCTGGGATTAGTAGAAAATGCTTTCAGAAGAGTTTCAACTTGCGATATTTCGCGAATTTCATCTGTTAAGCCTCCAAGTGTACACAATAAGTTCCGTTGAATTAACATATTTCGTGGTTACATTCACCTTAGGTAACTTCACAGTTCAAAACTTGCTCAGAGAAGCTTCCACCTATTCAAACACGCCCAAGTTTTTTTTTTAAAAATCGTCTCCATCTCTTCTACGCGATCATCGTTGTAATGAAAAAAGAACGAAATCCATTTACAGAGATATCACCTGTAATATCTTCCATATGAGTTGAATTAAAGATTCCTATCTTCCCATATATGAACGCACGATAAATTATGCAAACACGTTTAGCAAAGAAGATGTGAAAATATTTGCATGGCTAAAATAAATGGTTTTTTTTTATAAAATATTCTAGCCCATCGTTAGAGATTTAGAAGTTAAATAGAAGACAGAATTAGATTTGGGAATTTTTTAAACGGATAGTATCTACCCACAACCAATCCTGTTTTCCCCTTCAGATATCGACCTAGACAAGCAGGAATCTTGCTTTATTGATTGATATTGGAAGATGAGAACCTATTGCCGGCTTATAATATTGGCTTTTCCATAGAAGTCATCTAATTAAGTCTATATATGTATGTATATTGTATCTCAAGGAAGACTTGGATATTTTGGGTTTTTTCATTAGGTAATTGTTGTTCAAAAATCATGTTTAATTATTCATTCCGTTGGCTAAACACACCACATTAACTAGCGTACCCTTAGAACGAATGTAGAAGAAGATACAGAAAGATGAAAGAACGAAAGACAGATGATGGAAAATGAAATCTATTGACATAACATAACAAGAACGAAGAGTACTGCGTAGCTATTGTGATGACTACCTGAAGTTGCGATGGTCAAAAGACCATCTTCAGTGGCCGGGAAAGAAGGGAGAGCTAACCCAAAAACCTCAAAAGATGGCGCTCGGCGCTTCAGGTACGAAAGGTTTTGTTTGTTTCTTTTGTGAGTATATTTGAGTGCAGAACTATCCCATTTGCACGTAGCCCCTCTGAGCATAGGTCCGTTGACCCCCCGCACTCTCCGTCTTTCCAAGATTTGCGAAAACTAAGACTGGCATCGGAAAGTACTAATCGAGACCTTTTATTTTATACCCAATATGACCATTTTCCACCACGATGACCGGCGCCCCATCTGGATAGTTTTCCAATTCCGCCTGCTGCACACACTTTTCAAAAAGGGGGGCTTTTCCGTTTATAAATTCCCTTTTTTTCTCCTACAACCCTTAGAATGTGATTACTCACACGTCACAATTTCAACTTACGTCACAATTCACACTAATCTTCCCGCCCAACATCAAAATCTCGACTCCGGTCTAGCTATTTCGCCGCCCACCGATCAACCGGCCCCGGTTCCCGCCAATTTGCGTTCCCGGTCCATGGTCTGGATCTCAAAAGTCCATGCCGAGCTCAGCGTTAACAGCAACGTACACTGTTGCTGAAGTGTGTAGTGGATCATTATCCTCAGCCGCGAACAATCGCCTGCCTGCACCGAATAATGTGCAATATGGGCAAGGTTATGAAAAAATAGCATTTAAAATGGTTGAATGAATGAAATACCGCCCTTATCGCTAAGCCGCGAACACTACACTATACGACCAACTTACGTGGTGAACAAATCAACTGTTGAGTTTACCCCAAGGATGGATATATTTAGCCAATAGCCTGTTCCCTATCGAAGATACTTCCACATCGATTTAACCACAAGCCATAATCCGAGGTAGTGTTTCAAAAAATGCAAGTAGCAGAAATTCAATTATAAAATTCCATACAAGCGTATTCACGAAAAGACATGGCCTTGCCTAGATGGCCTTCCCTTCAAGCAGATAGGCCATCTTTCTATCATCAAAGGATGATCCTCAGCATCCTCGGACCTTATTCTGAAAATCGAAATCTTGTTCTTGTTCAAGAACAGGTACGCGCAGGGGCGAAAAAGTAGAGGAATTTAGGCAACTATACTTTCAATTTTCAGAATAGTCCTAGAAAACGAAACATGATATTGCGAGGTACCACCACCAAGCAAAGAAGAAATAGTCCGTGCAATTCATCGGCTTAAAAACCATAAGTCGCCAGGAGCCGATGGAATTACAGTCGAATTGGTTCCGCCGGAGCGATTCATCAACTGATGTTAAAGGTGTCGGACAGGAAATCAATGCCTGACGACTGGCAAAGGCATTATTCGTCCCATACATAAAAAGGGGGATATCACACAGTGCAGCAATTATAGAGGTATCACGTTGCTGAGTAACATCCGTAAGATATTCTCCGCCATCTTACTAGGTCGGTTAGCCCCATACGCCCAGAACATCGTTGGTCCCATTACCAAAGGGGCTTTATTCCAGGCAAATCAGCAGCAGATCAGATTTTCTCTCTGCGGCTAGCGATGGAAAAACTGCAGGAATATCGCCATCAGTTGCACCTACTTGTCATCGCCTATGATAGCATAGACAGGGTAAAACTGTACACAGCCGTCAGAGAATTCCGTATCCCGGTGAAATTGATAAGACCTGGCTAGGTTGAGCAATGTGCGAGGCTAGATAAAAGCAGCAGGATCACTCTCGAGACCATTCAACATCGACAACGGTCTAAGACAAGGGGATGCCCTATCATGCGTCCTCTTCAACCTGGCCCTGGAGAAAGTGATTCGCGATGCAGACATAAATGTGAGAGGTACCATCCTCTGCAAGTTCACCCAACTACTGCCTACGTTAACGATATTGAAATTATCGGAAGAACAACCCGAGATGTACAATCTATCTTCATCCAGATCGAGCAGGCGACGCGAGATCTTGGGCTGCACATTAATGAAAGCAAGACAAAACATATGGTGGCAACGTCAGCGCAGAAAACCAATTAACGAACAACATCGATAACAGCTATGATGATGAAATCCGCACACGGTTGTTGGCAGCCAACAGAGCCTATTTCAGCTTACAAAAACTGTTCCACTCGAAACGTCTCACCATAGGGTCAAAGCTCTTACTGTACAAGACAATGATCTTGTCAGTCCTCATGTATTCTTCGGGGACTTGGATTCTTAACAGAGAGAAGAATCCTCTGATGAAAGTTTGGCCCCCTACATGAGGATCGACGATTCCGTAGCTTACATAACGACGAAATCTGTGAGCGATACCATGATCGTCAGGTTGTGGATAGAATCCGGCTCAATAGGTTATGAATAGGACCAATAAAAATCTTAATGAAGAATGTTTTGAAAACGACACTACTAATTTTCCAATTTTATATATATCTATATATATAGTTAGGTAGTGGTTAAGTAATTGGTGAGTGGGTAGTCCGTCCTACCCACCTTTGCATAGTACTAAGTGAATCTCAATAAAATGTAACCTTTCCATTTTATATAAACTAAATTCCCAATAACCACCAACTGATATAAACCTGGTGAAGTAGTAATAAAAATATTACAGCGTACAGTCAACAATTTCGCTGAAGTCAATTTTTCTAGAAAATTTCAATAGTGCAATCTGATGCTCCTCAATTTACCTTCAAATAGAATTTCAATTATGCTAAAATTAATATTGCTGAAATGGCTTCTATAAAAACGGTTTTCGTATTCATTGAAAATCATTGAGTTAGTCGCAGTAACTCTTAATCAATATAGTATCTACGTTAATCGCATGAATAAAATACAATCGATTATAATTGGAATCATAAATTCCTAGAAGAAACTCCTTATTAAAAGGCCCAATGCATTCTTTTATCAACAAACTCAGTAGTAGTATAAATGTGCTAATAAGTTGGGAAACCGGACGTTTCAGGTATGAAAGGTTTTGTGCCATATAGTGGCAGCCTCTTGATTTTTTTCAGGTTTCTCGGTTGGGTAGTTTCTGAGAATGGGTCCTTTAAAGAGATGATCACTTTCGACCCCCCGCACCCCCCACCATTCCAGCAAATGTGAAAAATAAAACCGTCTTCGCAAAGTACTAATCGAGGCCTTTGATTTGATACCCAACATGACTATATTTAGTGAAGAAAAAATTTACACCCCCCTTTTGCATGTATGGGGACTTCCTCCCCCCCCCCTTAATAACAATAATAATAAAAAGTTATGATTCAAAGTGATATAGAAGTCAAAGGAAGTATAAGTGTCGGGGCGAAAACGAAGACCAATTACCGATGGACCTACAACTCTACTACCAAATTATAATTTCAACCCTACCTAATGGCGTTAAGAACTTTTAGGAGCTGCAGATGTCCTAAGAGAGGGGAGCTTTCTGCGCTTCAAAATAGAAGCAATAATGGAACTGGTCCTCCTTGAGAATTTCAGAAGAATGAACTTAACCGTTATCCACAAAAAATCAACACAATGTACAGAAACGGAATAAAAAACCCTGACTGAGGAGACACTACGGAAATTGGCAGCCCACTGTGCTTTGGATCCTCGAATGTTATATAATGAGCAGAACTGTTCCTATTGAAAATTTCCTAGTAGGCCCGCAGCAACGCACTAAAAGTGCTGGCAGTCCCGGAAATGAAATCTATTACCCGCAAGATTAGTGACATAAATAATGGATGATATTACATTTATGTTCTCATCCAGAAGAATGCTCCTTAAGATCCTTAATGTTACATTATATCGGCGGACCAAATGCAATTACGACCAAAAATCGTGACTGGCGGTTTCGTCCAGAACAGAGGCAACTCATCAGATGCTGCCCCACCTGCACTCTAAGTTTAAACCTAGACCAGGTCAAAGTATTTTTTTGTTCGTTGAGGATGCTGGGAGTCCTAAGTCTGCACCCACTTGATGACGGACCGGACCACTTGGGAAACAACTTACCTCCTCTCTTGTGGTGCCAGGACTCCTCTTTTTGGGTTAAACACCCAAGTTTTTCAAAAATCGTGACTGACGGTTTCATCCCGGGGTGAGGCGAATTAAGTTGCTTCCCAAGTGGTCCGGTCTGTTATCAAGTGGATGTCGACTCCGGACACCCAGCATCCTCAACAATTCCGACCAATATCTGGTTCAAACTATGAACATGTAGGTGTCATACGTCGAAGACTTACACCATAAAAGCCACTCTACTCCGCAAATTGCAGATATATCGCTCGCAAAATAAAACAATCGCCGCGAAGTACAGATTGGCTGGAAGAAGGATTGGCTCAGTTACTACAAACCAGATCAGGACCAAAAACGCACTGAAAACTATAAGTATGAATCTCGGCATATAAGAAATAATTCGTTAGACAGGGAATTTCTGAACACCGTTGAGAAGAAAAGTGAGAAAGGAAATTACGGCATTGATGGTATCCAGTAGAAGAGCAAGGAGCCCAATGGCGAAAAAACGCTATCTGTAATCTGTTCGGAAACATTTGGGATGAAGAGCGCATGCCACACGGGTACCCAAAGTCTAATATATGTCTTATCCATAAAAATCTGAAATCTGAGAATTATGAAGTAGAACCTAATTGCCGAGTAATAGGGAGCCCTGCAATCTGGACGACCAAAGACTGACCAACTTTTTATTATACAATCAGACATCTCTACTTCTAGGAATTTATTATTGACTTCTACCAAATATTTGTGGATTTTAAGCAATCATACGGGAGTATCGACCGGAAATCCCGCTGAAACTTGTCCGACTCAATAGAATGACCATGAGTAGCTTGATGGTGGAAGCTGAGAACAACAACACTCTGACAAACGCATTCGAGACAGAGAACAGATTAAAGTAGGGTAATAGACTGGCTCCCGTTTTCAATGTAAAATCGAATTATCACTTCAGCCTTTAGAGGCAATTAAGACAAATTGAACAAATGAAAAAAAAAAAAACAAAGTTCAGAAAACCAATACCACGCCCGAATTGCGAACTACGTGGACTGTCAACAAATTGCGGGCGGCCTTCTTCTCTCACATGTGGGCTTGCGATCAAACTTATTGCGTTTTTGATATTCGTTCAGAACATTCTCCGTTAGATTGGGTTTCATCTCCTCCCTACCACAGACGGGTCGATGGTCCACTATCCAACCAAGCATCTGCAGATCTTCAGGAATGGTCCGCCAATTCTATCGGCTACAGTCTAGAAGACGGCGATTGCAGGTTGCCGTATAGGCATGGTGTATAGGTCTAGACAGAATTGCTATTACTTGACCTAATTTATATCTGGCTATATGTTTCTAGTTCTGTTTATGAGCTAGTCTCATACCTAATATTTCTGCCTATCCTTCAGTACTGTGGTTCGTCTTGAACGTCTGAACTTGGTTTATGTGTTAGCTATGGCTAATGTGATGTTTTCATATTGATCTCTATCTATTTGCCCTGGCCAAGTGTGTAGCTGCAAACCGCTAACACTTCTCATGCGGAAACAGCCAATCTCATTTGATCACGGTGAGAGTGTCCAGTATGGAGGCACAGATACATTCCACTAAAAGCAGCCCGGTGTCCTCCGCGCTCTTAATTCGAGATACAAAAGAGGAAGTATGAGCGGGTTAAATGAAATGAGGATGGTCCAAATGGAGTGAGATTTTCCTTAATGTAAAGACAGGGAAAGGCTATCGTATCCAAATGACCATCCTTGTATTCATCGGGTTGGCCAGGATTACCTGTAAGGAATACCAGAGAATTGGTGACCACCAACAGAATTTTCCCAATTGAGTGTGCAAATGAAATTGCACATTACGTCGTAAAACTCCATCGCTCACTCGCCGGGCTTAAAACTTCAGCTTCAGAGAAAATGTTGAATGCATTTGTACTTGGAGTTCTGAGAGTTTCATTGTTAAAATGAAAAAGAATTGCTCCGAAAAATATTAGTAGACTTAATAGGGTAGGAGTCTATCCAAACTTGTTTCTTTGGCAAACATATTAAATTTGGGTCCTTTCAAATCTTTTCTCCAATGAAGCCTTAAAAAGTACGACGACATTTTGACCAATTTTCAGGTGTTACGCTCTTAACATTATAATGACTTGTAAAATTCCAGCACGGCCAAAATGAACAATTTTACCACTTATTACAAATGGCACCCAAAGTGGGGTCTAATTTTAGTTTCCAACCAATAGAAGTTGTGAAAAGTTGAAGTTGTCTATTTCGGCTGTCAACTTCGTTTCGTTGTGTCAGATGAAGATACGTCAGTCTCTTAACTTTGCTCCTAGCTAAGCCCCAAGTTCACTTGATTTTATTTTTTAAGTTTGAGTTACAGACCTTTTCCCGGTAGCTGGTGTTCCTAAGCCTCTTTCCAAATTTAAAGAGTAGAGTTTCCTATCCTTTCTTTTGGTAGTATACCTCAACTGTGATCTCCTTGGGGTTTATCGTCTCGGAGGTGATTCCTCTTCAAAACCCTCTGGATCTACAGGCCTTTGCCACTATAAGCCATCCGAAGTTCCGAGGAGTTTCTTTTACCATTTTATGTGAAATGGCGACCTCTTCGTTCGTTTAATTGAAAAATCTGCCGGGATGAAGTAACAAATGAAACATTGTTTGATTCGTTTATCCTACACTCTACGATAGGAAGTAGCTTATCAGATCTTTCGCTAACAAAGTATGTGTGGGAATTTTTTGTTCCCAAGTTGTAGAAAAATTGTGGGAGTTGAAGATTTTGGCGAGCTTCATTCGTTTTTCTTTTCTCATCATCATCACTATAATGGCTATTTTCATTATTCGCTCTATTTTTGACTTATTTTTTTTATTCGTTTTTATAAAAAATGTCTTCCTTTTAGGATATTCTTTTGTGATATTTTTTTATTTATTTATTTATTCATTTATTTTTTTTGTAATTTCTTCGCTTTTTGTCACTTTATTCGGCCTCTCATTTGAAAATTTCTGTTTTTATTTTTATATTCACCTGTCATTTTGAAACTTCGAATTGGTTTTCAATAAATTGAGGACTTTCAGGATTTTAAATAACTGAATAATGTCGCATCAACCAGATAACCTGTCGCACGACTGACCCCGCCTCACCTTTGTCTAGTCACGGGAACACTCGGACTCTCTGGTGGTCGACGCACCGGTGCCCAATGCTGGCAATAGTCGACGAGAAAAACCATGCAACTTGGGCTGATCATTCTATATAGAAGGTAATGAGCAACAGACGCTTCCATCGCTTTTCGAGTGGAAAGTTCGGATCGGGCGAGACTGGCAACTTTCCTATTTCTGCCCTCGAATGGACACCGATTAGACATGCGGAAAATTTAATAATAAATGAAAATGAAATAGTACAAAAGGACTCTCCACTCATCTTTCCGTGCTTGACTTGCACAGAACCTTTCAAGCCCTTGTCAGTGGGACACTTCAATGGAGTTGCACTTAGATGCTAGCGTAACTTTACATTGAATTTCGCCATTTTCTTTAGGTTTTGGCATAGATCAGTCCTTCTAGTCAATCCGGATGATCATTCTGTCATTTGGAAATTTAATCAAATCATTGAAACATCTACATATAACGACATCAGGATCGAAGCCCATTTCAAGACAAACGGAATGAGGGAGGGATTATTCGTCATCATCAAAAATAAAAACTCGGAGCTTTCCTCCAACAAAAATTACTATTTCTTGTATGGGAGTACTTCGGGAGCTATTTGCTTCCCTCGTTAATGCTTTATATGCCAAAATCCTCAAAAAGGGAGTAAGTAGCTCCGGAAATACGAATGTAGCTGAAAGATTTAGAGGCAAGGAGATGCTATGGTTTTTTTTTATTGGAAAAAACTACAGTCATCAGAAACGATAACAATTTTATTTATTATCATCATCATCCATAGCATTTATGCCATCGTCTTACTGAAATATTCATACTCGAAAAATCGTTAGTAAAGACCAGTTTCTTGGCTAGCATATTTTCACACTTTAATCTACTCGTGCTCTAACATAGTTCATTCTAAAATTCAGTCAATAGTAATTATCACTACTAATTCCCCTTTGCAACACTATGTTGTTTTGAGTACTATTTGGCGTGGTAATTAGCTTCAAGTACTTTCTCAAACAACTGGCACAACTGTCTAGAATAATTATTCCAATCAATATTACTCGATGGCATTTCAAAGAACACCAGTTAGCATATGTACATATGTGTATACATAGGTAGGGTGCAGGTACCATACGTGCAAATGTACGCATGAACAGCTATCGAGTGAAAGAAAAAGCAAAAGTTTGGTGCGGCATACCACTTTCCATCTGATACACATTTGTATATTGTGGTCAATTTTCAAAGTCAAGTAGCTACTTAATTATGGGAATTAAGGCCAAGGCATGTGCTTCGAGTTAATCGATAAACAAGGTGGTGAAACATCCCCTGCTCCTGTTGAATATTGAACTGCTTCCAGCGAATTAGTTTTTTTCGTGGGAGGCTAACTAAATACGAGTATTGTAGATAATATCTGGTTCGGGGTATGACGGCCGCTTTGAATCATACGCCAGTAGATATTATCACAAAAAATGGAGGAAATTGTTTTTGTTTTGAAGTTGTCCTACCAATCGATATCGTTATTAACAAGATTTTAATTATGACTACAATATCGGAAACGATCACCTGCTACATCCAGTTATACCTAAGTGGATCCCCAATATGAAAACCTCTTCACAATCTATTTTTGCGATTTGTTATCTGTAATAGCACAATATGATATCAATGATATTGCCATATCAAATCTTGTCTCCTGGGGACTTTACACGCCGCATTGATTAGTACCTTTGATAGCCAAATGATGCTTATCAAAGTAAAGATACTTCAAATCTTATTTTTTGATGAAGCATTTTCAGTCGATAATGTACAAAAGTACGAGTATCTATGATAATACAAGTCTTAAATTGGTAATGAAATCTTCATTTCAGTGCTCATGAAAAATGCTCTAATATCAGCAATAATAAAATTTTCCTTTGACCTACTTCGTTGGCTCAATCGATATGAAAAATTGATTTTAGGCGTTGGTAATTATTGTCGTTCAAATCCGATAGCGATGCTCGCTTGTAGTGTCGATCCTACCTGTCAATCAGCAGAAATCATGTAACGTATAGATAGATATAGAGAAATAGTCTAGCACTGAAAAAGAGGAAGAAGCCGCCGATAAGTTGTTTTTAATAAGAAATTTGGTAACATTCTTCAATTTGAGGAAAACTGAAATCAAATTCTAGTAAAAGATTTTGGCAAACGTTCTCTAGGAACTACAAACAGGAATACAGAAGCTCGGGTATCAAAGGTTTTGGCAATTTTTTATCTAAATACATGTGACATCACTTGTAATGTAGATCCCATTATTCACTTTAATATGTAACTGACTTTTTAAGACTTAAGAATGAAAAATTGCATTACTCCTCACTTAGTTGACGATAGCAGGATTTCCACCAAACTTTTCATTATAGTGTTCCATATTATGACCAATATTGTGGCCTTTGCAATGTGAAACTAACTGAGCTGTGTAAAGTATTAACCGCAACTTTTCATTTGGTATCTCATGCGACTATATTTTAGCAAAAAAAAATGTGCAGTTCTTTTTTGGACGTATGAGGACTAGTCCTTAAAATTAACGTAGAATAATGTTTGTCGCTACATGCCCGGGGGTGCACATATTTAATCAGTCCATAGTTTCTGGATAAACTGCATATGGCAGACAGACAGGCGCCAGATTATCACAATATAAAATCAGACCAAAGGATATTTGGGGCTAGCTAATAACAGCTCAACCCGGAGAATAGGCATCTAGACATGCTAAAGTGGTTTGCTCGACTATAATAGTTGACTGCATGTTGCTCTATCGATTCAGGAAACTTTAGAAATTATGGCTTGGTACGGTTTACCCAACCCCCACTCTTCACTAGACATTAGATGTAGACACTGGACCTTACTTATCCCTCACTTCGTTCAATGCACCATGGACTCTAGGAACACCACAGTTTCACGGAAAAATTAAAAGTTTAAGTTGATCGCTGGATCGCCTCAAAAGATAAAGAATATCTGTAGAAAGATATCAGACACTTTTCAGAATATGATCGAAATTTATTACCAGTGATGGCAATGACTTTGCCAAAATTATGTATCCTCCAGTTGAAAGAAAGGCTTAAAATTCACGGAAAAACCGGCTTTTCATATGTGTAGACCTAATAAATCTCCCTCGAAAAAGGTCCGGATATTATTCGAAGAGACGTCTATTGTGCAGTCTCATAAGCCATGATTTTTGCCACATTATATTCAGAGTTCCACCACTTGTCACCAGAAAATTTATTTTTTTAAATTCCACGTGTTGGACAATGAATTGAAATCCATAAGGCTTGGTCCTAGATTTTTTGTTAAAGGAATTCCTAATTTAAACGACTGTACCTTTGATCTAAGAAAAACCTAAGCTTTTATCCAGTATATGGATACAGCATTTCTCTGCCTAAAAACTTTCTCCAAATTTTTTACCTATACTTAGAACAAGAGAAACTTCTTGGTAACAGGCGATAACGATTGTTAAATTGTAAAAAGAACAGCGAACGGTTACGTCGTTCTGTAGCTCTTTGCAGCAAGTGGTTCATACCACTTTGTTCCATTCCCATCATCAACTTGGGAAGATTCAAAAAATTCCCAGAATTAGGCTCGGTTATAGCTTTTCAGAAAAATGATCAGTCGATTTTTCAAAGTGCTATAAAATATTAATTTGACGAAATCATTCACTTAATGGCGGACCGGACCAGTTGAAAAGCAACATACTTTTTCGGTTGTCGCCCACGGAACCCTCATGCTTGGATAAGCACCGAAGCTGCAAAACATATGAGTTGCGGTTTCGTCCAGGGCAGAGGCAACTAATCAGACACTGCCTCACTTCTGCCTTTGGGTGCTTGTCCAAGGATGAGTGTACAGTGGAGCATAACCCAGAAGGTATATTGCTTTCCAACTAGTCCAGTCCGCCATTAAGTGGATGGATTCAAACAAAATTTTAGTTTAGCCTCGGCCGGATTAGGCCAGTTTTTACAAGCCGGTTTTTTGTTTATAATAATTCATTCTCATGTGTTTTTGAATTAATATAAGGGAGCAAATTCCAATTTGTAACCATTTCAGTCACTCTACTCCCAGGGGAGAGGTGAGGCAATATCTGATGAGTAGCCTCTGCTCTTGACAAATCCGCAAGTCATACTTTAATATCCTGTTTACTGGTTCTTGCAAATCATCGATACCTTATGCAACGCCAACCTAAACTCACTGGTCATGTAAGCCCCCACCAAATAAGCCTTATTTTTTATGGCCTAGGAATGGGTTAGAATTGGTAGAATTTGTCTTCCCAGGGAGGATCCTACAATTGGTACCAAAGTTCTAACTTGGTAGAAAATCCAGAGGAGATGCGCATGGGGTAAGCTACTCCAACACAGTTAACGATGCAAAAAAAAGATGACCTGATTGCAGCCGAATACAAAGTCAGCATCAGGCATTGGTTGAGACTCCAGAAACCTCATATGGCATCAATGAAACAATTATCACCAAGGAAAGGTATCGAAATAGAATGTATTTTGATCCCTAGATTTCGTATGAATACACCATTGTGAATTTTATTAGATTTTTCGGTTGGATAGGTTTTGAGAACGATACCTGTTACCCATTTTCGGGTATACATTTTGAATCCTCACTCTCCTATATTTCACCGAGTATCAAAAATATACCTATCGAGCCTTTTTATTTGATGCCCCACATGACCATATTCTGTTAAATAAATTTACACACCCTTTTCGCATGTATGGGGAGCCCCCCATGAACCCAGTAAAAAAAGATGACACTCGTTGTATGTAAATGGATTGACAGACCCACAGGTTCTCATCCAATTTCGTGATAACCGATTCAGCCGTTTTCGAGTAAATTGATTGTGACAGACAGACTGATAGACGGAGAGACAGACAGACACTGAATCGATTCTAATAAGGTCCGTAACACAAAACCTTACAAACGACTTTGTCTGAAGTCGCGGTAGTTGCTAGTCTCTATTTAGGTTTTTAGCTGTTTCTCGATCCAGAACTAAAATTTGATTAATTGCTAAAAAGTTTAAAGGTCATTTCTTAGCGTATGGTTTTCAACACCCCACCCCAAATGACTTACACTGACTTATGCACAGATATCCCGTATACATCAAGAATCAGCTAAGTGAGGACTTCAGGTTTCCTCAACCAAAAAACACTTTTGATTCAGGACACATGTAATGTAATCCATAAAGGATGAACTGGAAAAGGCTTTGTGTGCAAAACCTTTTGTCCAGACCGTGGCATAATTTACATAGGATAAACCAGAATATTTGTCCATACCTTCGTAATGGAACAAAGAGGCAGCTATAAAGTCAGCAGTGACCCGATACATCCTGGAGCAAGGGCAGCATCTCACGAGGGATGTGTCAAGGAAATAAACAACGGTAAGAAGTAAAACCCATAATGAAGGCTCTACATATCGAAAATTCCCCTAAAAAAGGATGAATAAGGACTTAGTAAAAATGTTTCTTAGTTTAAGTTTTAGGAAATATAAAGGTTTTATGAGATCAATTAGGCATCAGAAATTTTTGTCAAGGATAATAAAGCTTCAGAAACAATATTCACTAAATATTAGGAACTCTTGAGAGACCGTGTGGAAAACGAAATAACATTTTGTTTGCACTATTGCATAGCAATAACTATCACTATTTGATCCCCCTCCTATACATCATAATATGAAACATATGAAGTATGTTTGCGTGTCACCTATTTATTATTAATATTTCCTCCTCACTCCTTGGTGGAGTATAAGACATCCACACAGTCAGATTGTACTTTAGTTTCACTATCATCACACTTATCCCTGTGCAATTGATAAGCTTACTGCACTGCACAAACACAAGACGATTGCAGACATCCCTGACGACTGCGATTCGAATCCAGAGCAGCAGGATTGGCAGGCTGACGCTCTACCCACTCAACCATCGCGCCGTCGAATTGAAATTTTGTTTGCACCTTTACATAGCAATTATTTTACTATCTCACTTTCTGGTCCCCTTACTATGCATCATAATATGAATTAGAAGCATGTTTGCGTGCAACCTGTTTATTATTAAATAATTAAATAGGTTTTTTCCCATAGTCATTCATTGCCCCATAAAAGTGATATGTTGATGTTTTCTTCAATTCGTTAAATGCTTTCGTCATATAAGGACAGCATTTCCATTTCGTCCCCTTTGAAACTACATCTGACCATCTAATTTTCGGTTGTACAGTAATTTCACGTGCGGCAATATTCGATAAGAAAAAAGTTGTCAGAACAATGGTCATAAGCAGACCTAACATATATTGCGACTGACCAGCTGTAACTAAACGGCGTCTTGACCATAAAGGCCTTAGCTATTCCTGGTCTACAAAACTAGTGGCATCGGATGCAGATAATGATACTTCTCATAAGTTTGCGAAAGAAATAGTTAAGTGTGAACCAATTTGGATGAAAATTCTCCATTTCGCAAAAATGCGCCACTATTTTTTTTAGCTGATAATTCTGACAGCTAGTTGAAACTTTGAACTTGAAAGGCTCCTTCACATCTACATGGGAATTTTCAATTGATAGCACTGTAATATCCCTTGGTTGGTCCAGATCTTCCTTAATACTAGAAGCACCTCGTAGGGTTGAAATGCATGCCGAGACGCTTGTACTCCTCCTCCCCTATTCTGCGCCATGTAGTTCTAGAGTGACGCACTTACTGACCACCCTAGAATAGCAGGTTCCATTGTATAGCATAACGCGCATTGTATATAACCTAATATATATCTGCTGATTCAATATTGGAGTATGTATTGATCAATGATTCAAAAAAGGTCATTAATCCATCTTTTTTTTCAGAAATATTTAAATTGGATTCCTTCGCCCTACGAATAACTTTAATTTGATTTACAAATCACAGATTTTACATCTTACATTTAATGATCAGAAAATTTAATCATTGGATGTAAGGTATCTACGCAAACTAATGCTCGGTTGTTCTTGTTGCCATATAAAAAAGGATATCAAAATCTTTAATTTATATTCTCATTCTAAACTCGTTTCCCAAAAAAAGGACTGGAAAATTTACTTTTTCGGCAAAAAGTGAATTTAGAAAAGAAATTTATAACTTTTAGACTTTGTCAACGGTCGTTTAAACGATAACAAGTTTTTCAAGCTTCCACCATAATTTTTGTATCTTATTTTTTTTCTCATATCTCATAAAAAATCGGTTCTTCAACTGAAGAAAAGAAGTTTTGAAATGGCTTTTATTGAATTTAGATGGGAGTGATTTTTATTAGATTCTTTAAGAGTATTATGTCTCTTGTAAATTTACATTTACTGAACTTATTTCGCGATCAAATGGAAATCATTCCTTGCCTATAACTCGAATGCTAGGCGCTCCTTCTCAGATACTCAATCCAACGAATTCACTCTCGTCACACAATAATATACATAAAGTTGTAACATCTTAAAATATATAATATATATCTTATTATTACTAGTAGCTCACGCATCTTTTTTGAGGCTGTAGTATGTTTGTTAGCCAATCTTTTAAATCGAAACAATTTAAACATTTTCTTTTTGGGCAAACTTTATTGATTTCAATGCATCTAGGATATTTCGGGAATTATTCGGTCCTTTCTTCAGTGAAGAAAGGGTTTGGACTGGAGAAGGGATCCATTGATTCCCGAAATATCGTAGTTGAATTTGAATTAATTAGCTTCGTCTAGAATGGGATCATCTTTCGACTTTTGTAGGTTACTTAATTTTTAGGAATGCTCGTAGTTTGGCAAAGAAGACGTGACTGATGAACTAAGCATTAGACGTATCAGCAAACGTCTCAAATCTAAAATTTACCACAATGTCGTCCGTCCTGTCGCCCTCTACGGTTCTAAGTGTTGACCAACTATAAAAGACAATGAACGTCGTCTTGCGGTAATGGAGACAAAGATGTTACGTTGGACTAGTGGCGTGACACGGTTTAATCACATCCGAAATGATTGTCGAAAACTTGCGAAAGAGGCGTCTTCGATGGTATGGTCACGCAATTCGTACTAATGAGAATTCACTTGCCAAGATTGGTCTGAACATCAAAATCGATGGTAAACGACAAAAGGCCGGCCGGGTGGGGATTTAAAAGACTCGAGAATGCACCCAGATGAGGCATTCGATAGAGCCAAATGGCGAAACCGATCACGACGAGCCGACCTCGCTTGTGAACGGGACAAAGGCTGAAGAAAAAAAGAATGAAATTAAATTTCTTCGACTTATTATTATATCAATTAGTCGATAAAAACTCTGGATTGGGAAGGATATGGAACTAGATAGACAGTTAAAGCATTTATAGTGGGGCTGGGTATTTTCAGTGAAAAAGGAATTCGAACTCGAACGAATGAGTGCAAGATACAATCTAAAAAAAGCGCAATTATAAATGACATGAAGTCTAAGTCGCAGAACCATTATCGAATACTTTTTTGTCGAACGACCGAAATTATATTTACACTTCTGTGGGGTATGTTGTTCGACTCACTGCTATGCGATCTGAAAAATGCTCAAGCTTATGCAGATGACGTGGGTGTTCTAACCGTTGGTCGAGATCTCGGAACGGTGAGTAGAAATACACAATGCGCCGTTGATTTGATTAGCAATTGGCGCCATAGGCGTGGACTTTCAGTAAATCCAAAATGGTATTATTTAAAAAAAGGAGGAAACAGAATGGTCTTTGCCTTCCAGAGATAAAGGATGCAACCCTTCAGTTCAACGACGAAGTGAAATATTTTGGAGTTATTCTAGACAAGAAACTTTTTTGGAACAAACACGTAGAGGTAAAGATGAAACGAGCTCACACGGCCTATGAACTGGGTGGGCGGAACTTTTCCTCAACTGAGGACTTAAGTCCCAGGTATGGTAATGCTATCATTAGGCCGATTTCCGCTTATACATGCGTAGTGTGGGGAGTTAAGGTGAAACAAAAGATTTTTCACTGTAAACTAGCCACACTGCAAGGAACTGTCAGTCTGGGAATCACCGATGCCACGAGCACGACATTTGGCGCAGCTCTGAATGTATTACTCAATTTACAGCCCTTGGATTTGTTTATTTAGAGCACTGAAATGAGGGCAGCTCATAAGATATTCGATTAAATCTACGGAGAAACAATAGACGTGGGGGCGCAGAGCGTTGGAAGAGTTATTGGGAGAACTGAATCAAGTGCTCGCAACGCCTTCCGATTCTTAGATCCCTATACATCTGTCTGGTAGAAGATATGAAGTTATCGTGAAACGTAGAGAAAATTGAGACGAACCAAAAAAATGCTTGTCAGGATATACTGACGCCTCCTACTTCGATGGCTAAAAAACAAAACAGACTTCCGGAGTTTACCTCTCAAATAAAAACGAGAAGTGGTCTCTTCCTTTACGACAATATGCAACGGTCTTTCAAGCTGTAGTGTATGCGATCCTAAGGGCGACAACCTGGATGATTGACGAACGGTTGAAGGGTAGGTGCATCGGGATCTGTAGCGATGGTCAAGCTGCTTTGAGGACGTTGAGCAGTCCATTGATTCCTTCAAAAGTCGTTGAGGGATGTAGAGACTGATTGAACTATGTTTCCAGATTCAGTACGCTGGAACTACTCTGGGTACCCCGTCATTCTCGTATGGAGGGAAATTAAATCTTGGATGCTTTAGCAAAGGAGGGTTACATTTACACCACGCTCAGACCAGAACCAGCAATCGGGATGTCGGTAGCATTGGCTAATAATGCTACCAAAAATTGGGAACAGGTTTCTGATAATGGCGGGTGTCGGCCTTAATGTTGCTAAACACACCGAAATTTTCCTGTCAAAATCAAGCAGGAGAACTTGTGGACATTCTGACTGGCTATAATTCATTAGCTCAGTATATGTTGAGAATAACAATTCCTCAAGATTTGTAGTGCCATGTCTTTGCAGCAGGTACAACTATTCTTTCGCCTTTTCCAGAGACAATTTTCTGATCGAGTGACACCGGAACGACTGGACGGGCAGCCGATTCGAGGCCGCAGTCCAAAAATAATCTTTTCTGAAGTGAAAAGTCGCATTAGGTTAAAAACAAAAGAAAAGTGATAGCGAAGAAATTCGCTGGAAAACAAATTGGAGAGCCAGGTAAATAACATATTCGGAAGTGTCTTGTCACCGCCTAAAAGAAATGTCATCGGTAGGTGGTCACCGTGTCGAGCCGTCCTTTTTTATTTTGATGATGGTACTCTTTTTTTCAGGGCAACATGAAAATTGTGAAAAAATACCCGTTTTTTTTCCTACTTTGATATTTTTTTCTCGCTAAGTAAGGAATGTATTTAAAATCGTCCTTCTATATTGAAAGAAGAAGCATTAATCTACACTATTGCGATTGGTTGACTTGGTTCCGAGAAAAAGGAAAATTTATCGGAAAATACGTGATTTTTCTGAAGAGGCAAAACACGTGTCGAATCATATTTCCCAGCTTCCTTATTGATTTTTCACACTACAGTTGTTGTTTCAACTCTCTTCTATCTCTGCAGAGTGGAGGGTGGACGATTGAAATCAATTGTATACAAAAAATCGACATTTTAAAGCCCGACGAAACGTCGTGAACTTCAGATCAACTTGTGTTACCTTCATTTTGCATCATTTATTACTAGTTTTTCGCAATGCCCCGAAGCACAGCTATTTTCAGAAAAAAGGAAAGAATGTTTGGAAGTAGAAGACCTTAGGAACGCCAGGTAGAGATCCCTCGACCTTCCACTCCAGAGCCAACACCTGGGCCATCTACCTCAGAGCCAACACCCAGACCTTCTTCCATTACAGGGTCTGATTCTGAACAATTTTGCTTCAATAATTTTTTTTAAATACTCGTAGTTGTTGGATTTGATTTTTAGACATATCATTAGATTCAGGACAGTGTGAAGAATTTTTTAAGCTAATAAAAAAACTTTATTTTTTTTGCAATTTTTGCTACCCACTCCCCTTAAGATGCAGTAAATTCACGCGAAATTGATAAGTTTGAACAGCTATAACTTTGACACTAATGGCCGGACTGCCACTAAATTTGGCAGTATTATGCGCGATACCGTCCTCTGCGTTATTGCAAATTTAGAGCCCCTAGGGTGAACTCAAGGGGGGTTCTTTATTCAATTTCAAAAAGTTGGTAATAAGGTAGTAACAAGTTGAGCAACTATTGGAATGGGATATATGTTTTGAGCTCCAGATTTCATAAAAGCGTATCACCCTACATTTTTTCAGATTTTCGGATTGGGTAGTTTCCGAAAATGAGCCCTGTCTTACTTTGAGTGTGCAGATTTTAGCTCCTTACTAACCCATTTTGCAATTTATACCAAAATTAACATCAGTTTTGGAAAGCACTAACCAGACCCTTTCAATTGACACCGCATATGACTAGATACGGTGAAAATATTTACATCACCCCTTTGCATGCATGAGGAGCCCCCTTTTAAACTGCACATAAATTTATATCACTCACTGCATGCGTGAGGATTTCATAGTTCTCATATGTCCACTAAATTTCGTTGGAATCGCTGTAGCCGTTTTGGAGAAAAGTGCGTGTGGCAGACAGACAGACAGGCAGAATGAATCGATTTTAATAAGGTTTTGTTTGACACGAAACCTTAGAAACGGGCCAGTGGTCGCCTCTTGTATCTCTTCAAGGCGCGGTGCTATCCCTGGATTCTGACCCCAGATTTCTTGATTCAAATTAAGAGTCCTATTTGTTCACACCCGTCTTGCTGTCCGAAGTTAGCACCAGAGGCTTCGGGGTCTTCCCAAAAATAGCCGTGCCGATATCATTTTCAAGGTTGAGAAGGATACAAAGAAGCAGCTGGAAGCGCTTCCTAAATAAAATTTTCCAGAAATGCTTCCAATTATGGAGTTACTGTTTAGATAAGCGCTTCGAAAGCCGCAAAGAGTAATTTGAAAGAGATCAAGCAAAACAAACTATTCCGTCCTTTTTTTGGCCACACTTTTTGCAGTTAAACCTACACAATAATTCTAAATCAAGGAGCGCAAGGATTCAAGCTCATAATTCTGACAATATTACAATATTTAAATCTGACATTATTTTGATAATTTAGAATGATTTTGTTAACAAAAACAAACCAAAGCACGTGGAGGAAATGTTTTACAATAACTTCGTCCATATATTATACATAATATAAACATTTCAAAGAAGGTTTCCATGGATCTTGACGTCTTAACTGCCCATCAGCATCATTTCAAACCATAATTATCTTCAAAATTCCCACTTAAAACTCTTCCTCTCATTTGGCGGATTAAGATTAAACTATGTGCAATTCATAAATGTGTTACACTTTCATTTTCATTTCTGGTATGAATTTATAATTTCTTCACAATAACAAAGACTTATATATGTACATAATGCAAATGCAACGTTCCAGAAGAAGGTGAGAAGTCTGCATAATGAACTGCTACCGTCCAATGGATAAATGGAAAACAGTTGAAGAAAAAAAAAAAATATGTTGCATGAAACACCGGAATTAAGAATTATGTATGCAAATGTGAAATGTTACCATGTTTTTATTAATAACACTCAAACAAAAGCCTGTTATGATTAAAAAACATATTTGAAATTGCGGAACACATTGTCAATGTTTTTTTATGGGAAGAAAAATTTCACGCCTATTTGATTTTGTTAAAATTTCTGTCTAAACTTTTAAGTGGTTTTAGTTTTTAGGGAATATACAAATTAGCGCCTGGTTTTATGTAATTTTTTAGGAGTAATCAAATCGGAAATATATTGGACTCTATATAAATAGAGAGGGTAATTCACAGGAACTCATGAATACTCGATAAGGCATCCCCACGGATTAAATTATGTAAATATACCCCCTGTCCCTCCCTTTGTGGGGAGGACTACATCTAGATAATTTTTCGTTACTTATTATTTTATTTTTATTTTTTTCTTTATTAAACTGTGACCTAGTTGAATTTTAGGGAAAATTAACATTGTACAAATAATAAGCCAACAGCATCAGGACAAACACAAAAATAATGTTCTAAATCAGACTTAGAACCAAGACTTAGGACCGAGGGTCTAGTGCTTAATCACTTGACATGTAATAAGATTTTACTATTTATAACCATTTAGGTATTCAAAAAATTCAAACTCTGATCAGAAGAACTTTCCTATCACCCTCAAAAGCGAGCTATTAAAATGGTTTCGGCGCTGCCAATTTCACTGAAGAATGCTGAAAACCACTTAAGCCACTTAACATAAACGTATTCATATGAAAATTTAAAAATTTTCAAATTAGATTTCGCATGAGCAAACAGCACAAATTACACTTTGTGAAAAAAAAGATAAATGTAAATCTTTTATATTGAAAAAGATACTTATCTATGGATGCCGTTTTTTACATCATATAAAATCAGTTTAATCCAAATTTCAACACATGTCGGTATCTATTGTGATGCTTGACAGACTCAAGGATTAACTCAATCTAGCCAAACGCCGAAAACCGATACCCGGCTCTAATAACCAATGATTCGGTTGTCTTATCCGAACTTCAGGATTTACTAAGGACTGCCTCTGCCCTGGATGAAACCGTCAATCAACTTTTTCGTCCTTTTTTGAAAACTTGGGTTTAACTCAGAAAAGAGGAGTCCGTGGACTACAAAAGAGGAAGTAAGTTGCTTCCCTAGTGGTTCTGTCCGTCACTAAGTGGGTGCGGGCTTAGGATCCCCAGCATCACGAGGCAGCATCTGATGAGTTACCTCTGCCCTGGGCGAGACCGTCAGTCAATTTTTTGGTTCCTTTTTGAAAACTTGGGTTTAACTCAAAAAACAGGAGTCCGTGGACTACAAAAGAGGAAGTAAGTTCCTTCTCAAGTGGTCCGGTCTGTCACTAATTGAGTGCGGACTCAGGACTCCCAGCATCCTCAACAAAATAATATTTACTAAGGATACTGTCTTTTTTTGCCATAAAACTTGCGAGTCCTAAACTTGATACACATATAGCATAGAAGGACTTTTCACAATATTCTTCACTTGGCTTTCAATCACTTTATTGATCTTACTGACCCGGAAGACAGACTACCCAAAAGCCTGTAGGAGGCGAAAAGTTTGTCGCTACTTTCAACCAACATTACCCCATTTGACCAGGAAAAATGTTTCGAGGAGCTGTCAATCTTATCAACGAATACAATCCTCCTTTTGTGTTTGAAATCCAGATGAAAAGTGGTAGCTAATATGTGCTTTCTTATACCTAAAACCCTGAGATTTCCTCAGATGCCAAGGCAGCAGACGAAGTGCCGAAACAAAAGAAGCTCAAATTATCTACTCGCAAGGTGCTACCACTACTAATTTATTTCAATATTTCCTTAGTCATTCCAACTTATTGCGGATTTGAAGAGGTGCTTTTGCAAAAATCGTGTTTCAAAATAACGGTCACGATGCAGGCAGGGATTTCAGATTTCAAAATAATATTATTATTCAATAACGTGTTGCAAACTCTACTTTTAAATCTAATTAAAATCAAGCATATTACGGTTGACTGCTTAAATCCATAGTGCAGTGTTACTATTTATACGAAATATCCAGTGACTCCGAAATGCAGACAGCGTCTACTTTTATGATTTTCCACGATAGATTATGCAATAAATGAATCTTCCATCCAAGTATTCACAAGAATTTTTCCCGCTTCATTCACAGTGTTATCTTATCCGATTATCACTTACACTTTTGATACAGAAATTTTGCGTACAACAACTTTTCAATAGTCTTAGATTTTTCCGATAACCGATTCGTTACTCAATCACACGAATAAATTCGAAAGGAAAAATATATTTTTACACAAAATCAACGATATTATCCGCGCATACTTCTTATAATCGCGTCAAATTAAAACTGCACGGAAATTGTTCGAAAATAACTCCGACTTCGATGAAAATGAAAGTAACGTGGCCCTGGTCTTAATTCGTGTTAACCCAAAGACGTTCCAAAAATATACTTCAAGACAGATACGTTTCGAGCTCAATCGTACCGTACCAGAGATAAAAAAATAACTAAAACGCTAACGACGATAGGTCACATCAACGACTCAGTTAACATATACACACGGTGGAGGATGCGTTTTGAGAAAATTTTTAAGAAAATAGGGAGAAATATAAGAAATTGCTTAGTGATCCTCTGGACATGCTTAGCGTTCAAGTGTCCAAGATAAACTAAGTATCTGGTGAGTTAATACCTTGCCAACAAGGTGGTGGAGCCAGGTAAATACGGTTCGATGTGCATACAAGCTCACCTGTTCAATAGCATAACACTAATATCGCGAACGACGACGGTTCAAGCTTTCAGACTCGAGTCCAAGACAGTCCACCATTTCATAATAATCATCGAACTAAAACTAATGAACAAAGTTTGAAGTTAATGTTTTGTCCATGGATTGTAGATAGATTTTCTAGAAGTAATTTGGAAATGTTCGAATTTTCTTTTGTTCTTATATGTATTGACAGGGAGCTTGTAATGCACGTCTTTCATCATTGATTTAATTCCGAATCACATAAAGGAAGATAAATTAGGTTTGCCTACAACATAAGTATGCGCATAACGTTTACATATATAATTGTCGATGAAATGATATTTATTATGCATAAAATGACATTTACTAATTACAATTATTACAACACTCCACCCCCAACTGAAACCGAAGGGGGGCTTCAACGAGGGCTCCCTCAATTCGACTGCCGCAAGTCAAAAAGGACACGTTGCGCGGCTCTCGTTCTGGTCGCGCTTCCTTGCTGGACAAAGGGCTTTAGTCGAGCCAAGGAGACCCGTTTGACCGTGCCCTCGATGTTGAGGCTATAATGATGTCAGCCTCGCTCGAAGTCTTAGTAGGGGTCCTCATAAGGTGGTTGCAGCTGGTTCCGAAGAGCGTAATCAGTACGTGGGTACAGGATTCGAGAGCCCTGGTAACGTCAGTCACGGTTTTTGCGTGGTTGGGGGATGGTGGCGACTTCAGATTTGGCATTGTGTCCTTGGACAGACACAACAGATCAGTAGTATTGAGCCCCGACCTGATGTCGAGAACAGGGTGTCAGGTTCTCTCCGTATACGAACCCCACGGCACTTGCAGCAAATTTTTCTCGCTTGACTGTTCGGAGGTCAAGAGTGGCAAAACCTGCAGCCAAAAAGGTTCGTCTTGGGTCATTATAGTGGCCTTCAGCGTTTTGTGCTACCTTTAGAGCATCCCATTGGACTGCGGGTGGTAAGCGGTTGTCCGGTGGCGTTTAAAGCCCAGGATTTTGCCCAACTCTGAGAAAAGGGAGGACTCGAATTGCATTCCCTGGTCGGTTATTATAATTACCAACACGCCAAAACGTGGATGATTTTGAGACAATAGCTGAAAGCATGCGAGCCTTAGAAAGGGCCAACGATGTCTAGGTGAATTGTATGGAAACACTTGGTGGACAAAGGGAACAAACCTAGCTCTTTCCACACACTTTCCTGTTTTTCTTCAGCCTTTGTCCCGTTCACAACCGGGATCGGCTCGTCATGATCGGTTTCGCCATTTGGCCCAATCAAATGCCTGATCTGCACGCAATCTCGAGGCTTTTAAATCCCCATCCAGCGTATCAAGCCACTGTTGTTTCGGCCGGCCTTTTGGTCTTTTACCATCGACTTCGATGTTCAGATCAATCTTGGCAAGTGAATTCTCGTTAGCGTGAATTACATGATCATACCATCGAAGATGCCTCTCTCGCAGTTTTTCCACGATCAGCGCAACTCCACATCGATCACGGATATTATCACTTCGGAAGTGATTAAAACGTGTCACGCCACTAGTCCAAAAAAATATCTTCGTCTCCATTACCGCAAGACGCCGTTCATTGTATTTTATAGTTGGCCAACACTCAGAACCATAGAGACAGGGTGGACGACATAGGGGTAAATTTTCGTTTTGAGACGTTTGCTGATACGTCGATCACAAAGAACACCAGTTGTGGAACACCACTTTATATAGGTTGCGTTAATGCGTGAAGCAATTTCATTACGCAGTTCTACATTGGTTGATAGCGTTGACCCGTGGTATTCAAATCGGTCAGTTCTGGGTAGAGGTGCCTGTTTCATGGGGATCGGTCATCAAAAATTCAGTTTTATTCAAATTCACTCTGAGACCGTGTTACATGAGGCGATCATTCCATTTTTGGACAAGTTGCTCGAGATCATTTTTGCTATTAGACGCTAGGAAAACATCATCTGCATAAAGCAGTGCATAGGGCGCTGGACATTGGATGTCCCATGTGACGGTATCCATAACAAAAACAAAGAGGAGTGGTGAGAGGATGCTTCCTTGATAAACGAAGCGGTTTCGATACACCCGCCATACTTCGAACTTTAGTTTTCGGATCGAGTTCTTCTAGCAGTGTTGTCGTAGAGCATACCAGATGAAAGTTTTGTTTGAGAATAAGTTGTCCTGAGCCCGCCATCCACTTAATGGAGGGCCGCACTTGTTCGAGTAGCAACTTAGTCCTTCTGTTAAGTCCATGGAGTACTCTCTTCGTGAGCGAGCGCCCAGTACTTTTAAAAATTATGTTGTTGACTTCGTCTCTGCCATGCGATCGAAACCGTCAAAGCCAAATACCAGATGAGTTCGCGCAGCACACAGTCAAACGCTTTCTCCAAATCCAGAAATGCAATGCACGGTGTTTCTCCATGAGTAACCACGCATCGTGTATTGCGTCAGTAATTCCGCAATTCTTGACAAATCCGGCTTGATTCGCGGTTATTCCAACGATTTTGCGAATACGGTTGTCAAGAATGCGTTCAAAAATCTTCATGGTATGGGAAAGTAACCGGATCGAACGGTAATTTGAACATGCTGTAGTACTTTCTTGCCAGTCAGATGGTGGACTTACTTCCTGAATAACCCAATTAAAGAATTCCCTGAGCCACAGTGTGGGGTGGGGTATTCTCGCCATCTATCCGTTGTAGCTTGACGGTTGATAAGCAAAGTACCGTTTTTGTCATTAACGCAACAGAAGCGTTCGATATACCGTGTGCGTTCTTATGGCTTTTGGCAAGTCGATACAAATCTCTCTCGCCATCCCGAGTGTTCAGTTTATCGTAAAAATTTTTGTAGGGGTCCGCTCGAGTGACAGCGACCGCTTTCTTTGCTTCCCGGTTGGCACTCCTATAAATTTGGAATTGGCTTTTCGCAGACCTTCCTTCATTTCAACATCGTCATTCCAAAGCCAAGTATCTCGGTTGGTGTTATATAAGAAGATCATTTCTTCTTTCTTCTTACGAAATCGCCACCCTATAATACGCGGAGGGCCAATGCGTTCCTCACGCTATTTCATCGGTGGCTTAATTTGCAGGACAAAAATCAACGGCCGATGTTGAGGTGCGATGGTATCATAGGGAACGTCGGAACAATCGTTTGATGAACTATGCATTCAAAGTACAAGGTCATGGGTGTCCGCAAAATCGATTATACGCTCGTCACCCTCATTGCGCGTTCCAAACCCCTTTCCCCCATGGTACCTGTTACCGTCTGCCTTCTCACCCACATGACCATTAAGGTCGCTTGCAATGATGATATAGTTATCAACATGCACATTGCAGGTTTTTGCTTCGAAAAGTTGCCAAAAGGTATCTTCCTCGGCATCAAGTGGACCTATTTGTGGTGCATACGCGGTGAATAGTGATCAGCTGATATAATGGTGGACTTCATCAGCCGATCATCAAATCGTTCGATTTCTTTAATGGCGTCACTGAAGCCTCGGCGTTTACCGGAAAATCGACGGTGGCGAGTATCTTGACTCTACAACACGTGGCAAAGCGTCCGCAATCACATTGTGGTTGCTAAAGCTCAAGTGCTGAAGTTGTCGAGATTGAGCGACATTTAGCTGTTTGGAGAAGAAGCTCACCGGCTGTCAGATAGGATTTTTAGTGAAAAGCAGCACCTACGGTAATGCCTGAGGTATCGACGAATACGGCTAGAGGCGCATCTTGTTGATGGAATTCCAGAAGTTTAGCATTCACCAACTGTTTCTTGGTGGTCTCAAACGCCTGAACAGCCTTTAGGAACCACACATTCAGACGATGATCTTTGATTTTCCGTCCAGACAAGAAGACGTTAATGATCGATTGATGGTGAGCGGCCTTGGACAAGAAACGACGATAGAGTTTAACATGCCAAAAACTTTCTCACATACGTAACAGTTTTTGATAGCGGGAAGCTCGAAATCGCTTGCACCTTGACTGGGTCCGGTTGAATGCCTTCAGGGGCAATCAGGTGGCCGAGGAATCTCACCTACGATTGTAGAAATTTGCACTTTTCAACACTAAGTACTAGACCGGCCTCAAGGAGACGTTGAAAAGGTGCTCTAAATAGTCAGATTCATAAAAAGGGCGACCAGAACATCTTCCAAATATACGAAACAGAAGTGGAAGTTAAGCTGCGTTGCGCAGTCCAAAAGTCATCCAAATGAACTCGAAGAGTCCTAAGGGTGTGCATATTGCCGTTTTCGGAATGTCTTCGGCAGCTACAGGGATCTGATGTTATGTCTTGACTAAGTCGAAGTTTGGGAAAATACAGTAGTTTGCGATAGAGTTCGCAAAATCGTGGATGACTGTAAACAAATAAAATACAGCGAATCCTAGGTTGCTGAACTCTCTCAGTTCCTCTCTTTCTTCGTACCGGAACAGCGTGTATCAAGTCTTCATTTCTAACAAACGACCTTCAGGCACATGACTAGATGATTGTACCTACCAGTTCTTCAGTCTTAGCGACAATGGACAAGAATCTAATCACTTAAGATCCAACACACGTACAGGTTCATGATGACAGCATGGAAGGTATTGAAGATTGCTCACTTTTCCCCATAAAAGAGTGGAAATGGCAGTCCTCTCTATGAAAAGTAAGAATCCCCCAGGACCAGATGGTACTTTAGTTAAAACATTTTAATATTTTAAATAATCATTTATTTATTAATTGGTCAAACATTTATTCAATACATTTTCGGTTTATTCAAAGCAACTGAAAACGGCTGACTATTCTAAATTCTGCTATATTTTTTTTTTAATTATTAAAGATAATGAGGCACAGTCGGCAGCCAGCTAAAAACGCACTAGAGCCCGGGGCCTAAGCCGGCTCCGTGGCTGTCATCGCGCTAGCAACAGGTAGGCTCAGGTGTGTGAGTTTCGAGTCGCTAGTCGTGGTGAGTTTTGCTGCGCCACCTTGGTATAGAGCTAGAATGAATCTCCGCTAAGTGGCGCACGCATTGCAGCACCACCACACTATCCCACACCCAGCTGATACTGTGCTTCACCGACAAAACACGACTTCTGACCCGCCAACTCTAGGGACGCAGATCGAATCTCGAGCGCCGTGCACCTTTCTTCCCTGAGGCCTCAAACCCGGGGGAAAAAAGTTTTAGCCTGGACACGCAGAGAATTGCTCCCCTCTGTTCAACACTTCATATGGTGGTTGCAAGAACTGCCGGAAGGTATCCATGCGAACCGAGACGTGTGTCCAGACGCCCAGATCTTTGATTTTAACTTGGTCACGGAACAAGCCCAAAAACCCAGTGGTGGAAAAGCTGACAAAGTATCGAGTACAAAATCACTAGGGAGTCTCAAGTTCTCCCCGTATACTAGCTCAACGGAGCTGTCGGCAAACACTTCACGATGGGCTGTACGTAGGCCAAACTCCCTCGACGATTACCTACCTTGACGTGGTGAGGGAGCTCAGTAAGGAAGATCCTCCAGGAAACGGGAGGTGACACCTGAAGCCAAGCGGTAATCAAAACCCCAAGCCAAGGTGTGACTACCGTGCCGAGGGCTGAATGGTCACAGGGGTTAAGATGTGGCCGTAAACGGTGAACTCTGAGTACCAGGCGACCCCCAGTTTCAACTAACCTTGTCTCGGCAAAAAGGGGCTCTGCCGAGATCGACTTACTTTCCCCGGAAAAATTGAGGCCATGGCAGCCAACTATGAAAAAACAAAAAAACAAAAACATAAACCTACTAAGCAAACACAATTGAACTTCGATCGTGACGATCCAACCCCGAGTGAAGGAGCAACCCTGAGCTCGTCGATGGAGAACTTGAGTCTAGACTCAGATTCCCCACTTATTCAAGTGGGAACCAATTCAATTAGAACCCAGTCCTTATCGGACGAGCCGAAGCAGACCCCTTCTGTCAGTACTCCTGACCCCAGGCTCCAATCGGCACCACCTGCTGAGGCTAAAGTCTTGCCCATGGGTAAGCACCTGTCCACGGACAGCAAACTCCCTTCGGGCAAACCGCCTTGGGGCAAACAGCCTCCGGGCAAACCGCCTTCGGGCAAACCGCCTCCGGGCAACGCACAACCAAAGAGCTGTGCCAAGGTTGAGGGGAAAGGAGCGTTCGGGGCACCTGCGGCTAAGGGGAAACCGAAGCGGCAGCGGTACTCGGACGATCCTAACTCTTCGACACAAAAGGCGGCAAAGAGGGCTCGGCCGGCAACGGCTAGGCCTTCATTTGCAGTCAAGGCTATCGAAGCCGATGGATGGGTCCTGTATGACGACTCTAATCCATCCGGCTACGATACTGAGCAGTGCGAACAGCTTAGGAGGAAACTCCTCCTAGCTGTAAGGACTGCGTCCGCGCAAGGCATTAAGCTTTGCTTTGAGTCGGTATGTGTATACTGTAAAATGTTACGGCTGAACTTTGCCGACGAAGACACGAACGAGTGGCTCAGACAGTACTGCTCCTCCCTTAACGATGTGTGGGAGGGTGCGCGACTAACCTTGAAAAGGGTCTCTGAGCTTCCATCGATCAAAAAGTGCTTTCTCTGGCTTCCAGAAGTAGAGCGAAATGGTGTCGGGGTTCTGGAACAACTTGGTGTACAGAACAACCTTAACACTTCTACCTGGTTGCTGCTAGGCAGCAAAACAGGAGAGAGAACCGATAGGCCAGGAACTTTTCTCACTATCGGCGTTCCCGAACCTGATGTTAAGAAAGTTCGGGAAAAATCGGGTTGCCGGCTCTACTATGGGCTGGGGACCGTCACGTTACAAGTGTCGGCTCCTAAAACCATTGAAGGGGACATGCAGCCCCCGGCATCCATTTCGGAATCCGAGGAAGACAAATTGGGTAATGTATCAAACAGAATTGAACGCCCGAGTCACGATCCCTGGGAGGCGCATCAAATCCATTGCTGGAATTGAGAAGACAACCCATATGATCACAACTAGCATGAGAGAAGCTCTCGAAGAAAGCTGTCCACTCAAGATGCCAAAGAAGGGTAAAACACCATGGTGGAACTCGGATTTGGCAAAACAGAAGAGAACGACAAGGATGCTCCTTAATCGTGCTCTGAAGAGTGAATCAAGCACTAGCTGGAATCGCTATAAAGAGGCACAGAAGGCTCTAAAGAAGAGCATAAGATCGGCTAAACGATCATCTTGGAGACGCTTTTGCGAAGAGACTAACTCTCTTGAGGCAACCTCAAAGCTGAAGCGGATTCTGTTCAAAGAACGTAGCCAGAAACTGGGTTATTTACGTTTACAGAATGGAAAGTACACAGAAAGTGATGAAGAAACGGCAAATCATTTGCTTGAAGTACACTTCCCAGGCAGCATCCAAAATTTAATCGCGGGGCCAACAGGTGCATACAGCCCTCAACCGAGAGACTGGAATCTGGCATGCAAAGTAGTATCACTGGAGCGAGTGATATGGGCATTTAACTCGTTCCATAGATACAAGTCTGCAGGTCCGGATGGCATCATCCCTGCGCCAGTAATAGAAGGAATGGATGCCCTGGGTCTATACATTCGGAATATATATCGTGCATGCCTAGCACACGGTTATATTCCAATTAAATGGCGGGATGTGCAGGTGTTGTTCATTCCCAAACCAGGAAAACCCACCTACACAGACGCAAAAAGCTTTCGACCGATCAGCCTAACGTCCTTTCTGCTAAAAGGACTAGAAAGATTAGTAGATCGGTTCATAAGGGATACACACATTCCTAAATGGCCACTTCACCATAGGCAACACGCCTACCAGAAAGGCAAATCCACGGAGACAGCACTCCATGAACTTACGGCAAAAATTGAAAAGGCGATGTCCGATAAAGAATACGCCTTAGGCGCATTCATGGACATCGAAGGTGCCTTCAATTATGCCTCATTTGCGGCAATTTGTGATGCGGCAAGACAGCATGGAATCGAACCGCTGCTAATCAGTTGGATCCTTCACATGCTAGAGTGGAGAAAAATCCACATATCGGTCGGCCAGAACTCTATTGAAGCAGGATGTCTCAGGGGCTGCCCACAGGGAGGGGTTCTCTCTCCACTGTTATGGCTCTTGGTGATGGATACCCTGCTGTGGCTCCTGGAGGACAAAAAAGTCTTCGCGCAAGCATTTGCGGACGACCTAGCCGTAATAATTACCGGTAAGTTTACGGACACAGTATGTGACCGCTTGAATGCAACTCTGCATTTAATCCACAGCTGGTGGCTCCGCAATGGACTCACGGTTAACGCTAGGAAGACTGGACTAGTTATGTTCACTAGGAACGTCAGGTGGGGCAGCTATACGCTACCCACCTTAGCAGGGGCGGAAATCCAGCTGGCACAAACAGTCAAGTACTTAGGAGTGCATTTCGACTCCAAGTTAACGTGGAAGCATCATATCCAGGAACAATACCAGAAATCCTGCAGATTCCTCTGGTGCTGTAGGAATGCGATAGGTAAGACCTGGGGACTTTCACCTAAACGGATATATTGGATGTATACATCCATAATGAAACCCATTTTGATGTATGCATGCATCGTCTGGTGGCCAAGACTGAACTTTGCTAACAGCAGGAAGCTGCTAACGCAGATTCAGAGACTTGGTTGCCTAAGTATTACTGGAGCAATGAGTACTACGCCGACTGCGGCACTTGAAGCTATCCTAAATTTACCCCCCATTCACTTGGAGGTGAAACGGAAAGCAGCCAACGACGCATATAGGCTCGATACCATTGGGGCGTGGAAAGGCGGCCAATCCAACGGGCATGTGTCTATCTGAAAATTCCTTGGAAAACATCCGGTAGCCCTGATGCCGACCGATCATATGGTTTCCAGATTCGTCTTTGAAAAGACATACCCTGTCGTAACCACCGAAAGAGAAAAATGGTCGACAAGTGGCCATGAGTCTTTTCAGATTACAGACTTAATAATCTTCACCGACGGGTCAGTCACGGAGGATGGATCGGGTGCAGGTGTGTTCTCGGAGAATCCGATTATTGAACTGGCCCGACCCCTAGGCAAAATGACGACCATATTCCAGGCGGAGATATATGCCATTTCATTGGCAGCAGAAGAATGTCTGCGAAAAAAATGGACGGGTCGCACCATTCGAATCTGCTCCGACAGTCGGGCGGCATTATCAACGCTAAATGGCAACAACATATCAAGCCAGTTGGTGTGGAGTTGTCATCAGGTGCTGCTGAAACTTGGCCGACTGAACGAAATATTCCTGATGTGGGTGCCGGGCACTCTAACATCGCCGGTAATGAGGGGGCTGATAGACTGGCTCACCGAGGGTCTGGATTCACAATGGTGGGGCCAGAACCAGCTCTTGGAATCCGACCATCTACTGTCAAGTCTACTCTGAAGGGTGAAATTGCAAGGATTCACGCAACCGAGTGGAGAAATTTGGACTCTTGCCGGCAAGCGAAAATCCTTGTGAAGGAGCCTAGGGCCACTAGAGCGGCATTTTTGTTGTCCCTTAAGAAGTGGGACATGAAAACCCTAGTAGGGCTTTTGACGGGACACTGCCCCTTAAACTACCATATGGAAAAGATTGGGGTAGTGGTTTCGGCTGTGTGCAGCCAATGTGAGGAGGAGGCCTGCACTTTTTATGCAGCTGCCCGGCATCCTCAGATCTCAGACGAAGACACCTTGGCAAGGTTTTCCTCAATGAGGAATCTGCACACTCTCTGCCTCTTGAGAATGTTCTCAGATTCGCTAAAGCCTGCGAACACCGTAGGCGGAAAGCCATTGAATAGGCAACTTACGGGGATAGTACAATGGGCCTTATAATGGCCTGAGTGCTCGGAGCTGCGGCTCCCTCCATTTAACTAAACTAAACTAAACTAACGTAGGCCAAATAGAAATAAAGGCAGGACTGGCGACCATGGAGAATCATCGCGTGCCATTATAGCGGCATTCGACGTCCTATGCCATCGTTCCAGCATCCGCTGTTGTCCAATGGCGTTTGAAACCTTTTAGTTTGCCTATCTCCAAGAACAGGGCTGACTCGAACTGGATTCCCTGGTCAGTAATAACTTGGGGTGGTACTCCAAAGGATGGGAACCATTCCCGACAAAGGAATCGGCCCACAATTGTGCAGAAATGTGGGCCAGAGGCATTGACTGAAGCCACCGCATGAACCTAGCGATGATCGTGAGGCAATACTTAAAGCCATGCGAATCTGGCAAGGGGCCAATGATGTCGATGTGGATCGTGTGAAAAGACTTGGTAGACGGAGGGAATGAGCCTACTTTTTCTTGTACGTGCTTGGTTACTGTCTGCCCCATCCTTATTCATTGAGGACCAGAAATATTTGCTAGTGTCCAACCGATGCGAAATGCGTGATAAAGCGTCTGCAACAACATTGTCCTTGCCGGACACTTGCTGGATATCCAAAGTAAACTGGCTTATGAAGTTCAGGTTCCGAAGTTGGTGAGGGGACACTGTGTTGGGCTTCTACTTAAAAGCGAAAGTAAGAGGCTTGTGATCCGTGAACACAGTGAACGGCTTGCCTTCTAGGGAATATCAGAAGCATTTGATTGCCATGTACGCGGCTAATAGCTCACGTTCGTGTTATAGTTTCATTGAGCTGTATTCAATTATTTGGAAAAGAAGCTCGACGGCTGCTAAATTTGGTTCACCTTCTGGGGAAGGGCAACACCTACTGCGATGTCAGAGGTATCGACGAATACGCTAAGTGTGCATCTGGTTAAGTAAATGCCAGGAATGTAGCGACCGTCAGCTGTCGTTTGGCTAGCTCTCTGGCTCTGCAATCACGCGCGAGTCTTTGTGTAGAGCCCATACAAGTAGACGTTGAGAATCGCTTGATGTTTTGGGCAAGAAATGACGGTAGAAGTTTGTCATGCCCAAAAATTTTCACAGATCCTGGACTGTTTTTTGTTGCGGGAAGTCTGTAATGGTCCGAACCTTGTCTGGGTTCGGGTGTATTCCCCTGGGCGAAATCATGTAGCCTAAAAACTTCATCTGCTTTTGAAGTAATTTTGGAACGTTGAGTACAAGACCAACCTCAAAGGAACGTTGAAAAATGCATTCGAGATGTTCCAAATGTTCAGACTCAGAGGAAAAGGAAAACATTATCGAAGAACACGAAACAAAAGTTATGAATAGAGTGGATGAACCTGTGAAAAGTTTGCGCCACGCTGCAGAGACCAAAAGGCATCTTGTGAACTCGCAGAGTTCTAAAGGTGTTCATATTGCCGTTTTTGGAATGTCTTCAGGAGCTGAAGAGATTTTATGGTACGCCTTGGCTAAGTCTATGGTCGTGAAAACACGACACTTACCGAGGTTGTGCACAAAGTCGTGGATGAGGAGTATGGGGTAGCGTTCTGGAATTGTCGGAGCATTCAGACATCTGTAATTGCCACATGATCTTCATTCGCCGTTGGGCTTTGGGACCATGTATAGTGCAGAAGACTAGCAGCTGATGGTCTGCTGCTTTAAAAGCATGCTAAATTCTTTCTTAGTAACAGCGAACTTCTTGGATGGCACCTGCGAGAAGATAGGAAAACCAGTGGTGTGGATGTGATGCTGTACATTATGCTTAGCTGATTGCAAGAGAGAGTAATGTTGTATTTTTGAGCTGCATTCTGGGTAGCCGCAGCCAGAGCTCTCAACGAGTTTAGTTTTTTGAACGTGCACGGAGTGGTACATTTCTTCAAGATGCAGTGATACCAGTGAATTGCAGGACTCGTTGAGGTCTGCGACTACTTGATCGCTCATTTCGGTTGGCTCCTACTGTTGCCGGTAGCTTAGGGACGGTAGCTACGAGGGTGGCCACCGTCTGCTGAAGCCCGGTCTTTTGGCCCGTGGCCTCTCGCGACACTTCACTGACCACGGGACGCGCATGCACGTGGATTTTATCCGCGTTGTTCACTAACACTTCCAAAGAACCGGAGTCCACACAGGACAAGATGTCATGACGGGAGTCCACGCATCGGGATTTCAGAAGCTCAACTCCCACCTTGTTCTCGGTTCAACTGCTTCATCTCACGCAGCAGTTGGTTCGGGAAGCGGTCACCGAAGGTGAACTCCGTCAGCAAGTGATTCAGCTTTACTAACCTCAATTGACTTAGGGGAAGAATAAGCACGATCTTCAAAGTTAATATTCACATTGAGAGAAGCAGGGAAAGGGCGTAAATTGCGAAACTATAACCAAAAGAGTTTTAATGCTTTCTGCATTGTTCGTTTATGTAAATAAATGGATAAACCAATTGGCATAACTTTTGCTTTAATGACTGTGTGGTATATAAACTGCGATAATTTCCCGGAAAATCTTCAATATGTTAGGCCTCTCCGCCCAACGTTCTGGGAATAGAACCTGGGGATATCCTGAGCAATGCACTCGATCGGCAGAACTTAATTGGAGAAATACTCATAGGAACCTGAATGATTACTTATAATGCGCAGAAGGGTACATTTATTGCTAGTGTAAGGTTCAGTGCCTTCAGAAAAACGTCGGCAAGGGGGTGAAAAATGGGCTACTGGAACTGGCGGAGCTCCTGGACAGGATTTCATACTATAGGCGAACAGGGAAAGTAAGACAAAATCCGTAGGAGGCAGAAACAACCGCGCTTCCCGACGAGAACACCACGAGTACCAAACGGATCGCTGACAGCCCATTGCAGAGCGAACTTGGTAAAAAACGAAAGGAAGAAGGGGCATCTGAAAGAGACTTCACTCAGGTACTCTCTAGGGCTGAAAAGAAGAAGGCGAAGAAGAACAAAAGACAAAAACACGTCGCGCTACCAGAAAAACGTCTGCCTAAAACTAAGGCGGACACGAAGGACGGAGCACCAAAAGAAAAGGTGGGGAGACGAAGGAGGACTAGACCGACAGCTTTGCTTATTAAGCCGACGGAAGGCAAGACTTTTGCGGAAGTCCTCAGCGAAATCCGTTACAAGATTAAACCCGAAGATAACGGAGCAGAAGTGTCCTCCATTCGTAAAACGAAGAGTGGTGGAGTCTTAATCGAACTAGACCCGAAGACTATAAATAAAGTCATGTTCTGTGAAACAGTCAAGGGGCTTCTGGGAGACAACCCACGTGTTCTTTGGAAGTCCGAGACCTTGACTGTCTCGCGGAAAAGAACGAGGTAGAAGAGGCCATCTAACGCGAATGCCCGGAGGTAACCAATGTCCAGGTCACCTCCGCGAACTCCCGAGGCCATAAACTCGCTGTGATGGAAGTTGCCGAGCAATCCGCGAGGAAGCTAGACGAGTGGCAGCTCTCTTGGCAAAATAAAACTAAAGGCAGATGGACTGCGCGGCTCATTGGCAACTTAGGTGCGTGGCTGAATCGGAAGCATGGTGAGACTGACTATTTCCTTACCCAATTTTTAAGTGGGCATGGAAATTTTCAGTCTTACCTGCACAAGATTGGAAAGACGCGTTCTCCGGATTGTGTGTTTTGCAATGGAGTTGTGGACGACGCCCATCACACTTTTTTTTCTTGTGAAAAGTGGGATGGGGATGGGGATCTCTCTCCAGACAACATTATCGAAGGGATGCTGAGGACTGCTGACAGGTGGAACCGTGTTGCCCATTACGTTCGGACCCTTCTCGTCGCTAAGAAGATAGAACTCGGCCGGTGAAGGAGCCGGATGGCAGGAGGTTCCTTGAACTGACAGTTCCCTTCCTCCTCTCCCCTCCCGTTGGTGAAAGGAATTCCTTGATTTGAAGGCTCCGTAAGGCGGGAGAGTTCGGGGACTAGCCCGAAGTAATGTGACAAACGGTTCCAGACTAGCTCTCTGACAATGGGGAGGTGTTTAAAAAACTCTCTACGACTGGTAGTCCGAGGCGTACCGAATCGGGAGTCCAACACTGTGTGCGTAAATGCGTTCACCTACCTCACCCAAAAAAAAGAAAAAGGTTCAGTTTACCCTTAAGAATCATTGTTAGCTATGACCTAAAAATAGATAAGTAAAAATATTTTTTTATTCAATTAGAAAGCATCATTCATGATTAATCCTGAAAATACATTTCATGCTTAGTTTGACTCTGTCAATCTAAACTGACTAAAGGTGAAAATCATAAAAATATCATTCGTGTTGTGTTATCTCATTTATATATCTTTTATTGGTCATAAAACTGCAGAGGTGAGAAACCATTGTAATTAGCACTAAATTCTAAGAACATTTAAAGTGTTAAGTCACGGTTTGAAGTTTAATTTTTTTCAATTTAAGGCTGATTTTTATGTACTATGCACGTTAATTAATGCTTGTAAAATTTAACACGAGCCTCCATAGTTTTTGGCATTAGACTATATCCTGACGTGGCTTTCAACTTTGCCTCTTTGCCACCGAAATACGAAGCATGAGCGTCTTGTCTTACCCAGGAAAGCAAATTCGGACGTACATTTGTACATATGGGGGGGGGGGGGGGGGGGGGGGGAATCTAGTCTGTGGTATAAACTATTTAGAGTCTATTATTTACCAGATAGAGATATGTAGAGGAAGAATTCCACTCCAACGAAGGAAGCATTTCACGTGAATCTCTTATTTGCATTAACTACCATAAAATTTTTATCCAAAAAATGTTAGTATATTTGGATGCATTCACGGCATTTTGTTGTGGGAAAAATAACATATCAACGTCGGCGACAATAAGGAAATTTTAGTAGATATTGTGTTATGCATATATGAATATATTCGTGGAGGTTAGTGTAAAGAGCGTTCGCATGCTAGTTAAGTATACTAGCTCTCACGATGATTCAGTCAACCATTTTAGCAATCCACAAAAAACTTAACATTCGCAATTTACTGGACTAGAACAAAAAAGTAGCAATTAAACATTGAACCCGTGGCTATTTTGCACTTTGCTATCTACATCCAAATTGAATCAGATCACGCAACTTACTTGGCTCATTTACATTCCAGTTAGAGAAATACTAACACCCAGCGATGAAATTATCTACAGAAAATCCATTCTTACCCCATCTAGATATGTATGAATGTACAACCACCTAAGCAGGTGAAGTACATCCACCCAATTGTAACCTTTGAACTTTAATTTTACCAACCTTACCTTACCTAATTAGCTAAGAGGGAACTATTGTAATACGTAGCTACCACGTACATACATTAATGAATATGTCTAGACAACCTGGTGATTTTTGTGACAATTTTGACGGGGTTGCATGTACATACATATTTATGATCATGCAAAGTTATAATTTGAATTTGTGACGCTTTTTCGAAGACTTATATCTTGTTGGGTGTGATTCTTAGAATGTGAGAAAATAATTAACAATTTGCGTTAGTACCGGGTACTTCCACTTGCGCATGGATAAATAGGATCCACTAAATGAAACGTGGAACTATCTTGCTTTATTGAAAATAATAATATGTCAATTTTATAGAGAGATGAAAAAATACTGACTATGAAGGGTAGACTATTTTATCTTTTATTAGGTCAAAGGAATTAAATTTAAACCCATCTAAGGGCCTTGTTGCCCATTTCTAGAAATGTACTTCAACTCTCTACAGGAATTTCCAAGAAGTGCACACTTCAATTGAGCCACTGGTAACTTCTTCGTCTGCTTCACCTGGTACAACACAACCGAAATATACAAATTATTTGATGACCTCGATGTTCCGTCATAAATGAGCCATTTGGCCAAAATTTGGGAGTCAGTGAGAGCAAGTCCACCACTACAAATTTCCTCCTTTTTGAGAAGGCCTGTGGACTGCAACTGCGGCTGTGGAGGGTGGTGCTTCCGAACGCGAAGCGGAAGCGCTGGCGTAAAATTTGGTTTGATTTATCTGAGAGAAAAGATGTCATGTCCTTCCGGAAATCTATAAAGGGATTTCGTGGCTTTCTGAGTGACAGGCCTCCAACTTGGGATCCTGGAAAGAATTTGAAATATCTTGATTATCTAGCTGGGCAATATAGCTCCTCCTCTCCCTCTCTTCTTGATGTCCATAGAAATTGGTACTCAGAGGTGGCGGCGAGGAAGATGGGGCGGCAACCGTATCGGCCAAACTAAAACCAAGTGGCCGAGGAGAACCTCCATAGTGGTGCACCGGGAGACGCTGTAATCACTTTGGTTTGCCGGCCGTGATTCAGTAGGCGAATGCTCCAAAGGCCTAATCAGGGCGATCAGACCCGAGTCTGCACGGGGACTCATCTGAAGTGGCTTCGGTCACGAAACCTTACCAGGGGTATACTGGTACCATGGGAACCGGGAAAGCCCCTGGAATCACATACTTCGGGTGAACTCCTGTTGTATGTGAGGACAGCTCGGTTATTTGCGGTTGGCCCCCCTAGTGGGAGTTTCATGGTGGTTGTGGATATGCTCAAGCGAGAAGAGACCTTCGGGCCTCGACGTGGTGTTGCGTATCAACACGGGTGCCGTACTCCATAGTTCGGTAGAGATTTAGGTAATTCTTGCATCCACTGGTATGAATGCTAAGCCATGCACTTGGTATAGACTGGTACCGTTGTTGCTTGTCTCAGCGGGGCTATGATTGTGGTCACAAAATCAATCCGTGTCTGAAGAGGACCGTAGGATTAAGTCTCACGACAGGTGCCTACGTAAAACACCATGGGCTTCACTGTCCTCATTTATCCCACATTTTCTTTGCCTTTCTCCTGAGAAGAGCTTACTGTAATTTTGCTCAAGCACAAGCGTGACTCTGCCCCTGGTGCTGACAACATCACTTATCACCTATGCCTGAATCCCTCTCGGCTTTGCTACAGGGGCTTAACCTCATCTGGTGCAATTTGATCCCACCACGGGATTATTCGGGTGGTACCCATTCCTAAAGCTCTCAAGGACCCTAAACTTTTGACAAGTTACTGACGTATCGTTCTCATTAAAATGTTTGCCAAACTATTAATTTCAATGATCAAGGTTGGTATCAATAATTTCAATGATGAATAGAAAATTCTGCCTGTTACTCCTATTCTGCTGGCAAATCTACGTTTGCTTGCATTAATGATGTTCGATAGCTAAGAGTGACTCATCCTCTTAGGTTTTAGTAGTGATGCTGGATGTAAAGAATGCCTACGAGAAAGTGGATTTTGCGATTCTGTGTGACCTAATCTCACTTTTCCGTTGTCCCCCAAATTTGTTCTATAGGTATGAAGGACAATGTCCAGTAAATGCCTTCAACTAGGCCTGGACAGCGTTCAAGTTGGCAACGAAATCCCCCAAAGGATGCGTTTTAAGTCCAATGTTGGTCAACGTTTATACAGCATCCCTGCACAATAAATGCTCTGATAGTATTGAAATTTTCCAATATGCGGACGATTTCCTTATTTTGGCAACCGGAGACAATTGGAATTCAACTTCCAAATGTCTGAAAAAACAGGTTAATCTCTTTGTTTATGAATCCTGTAGATTGGGCCTAGAAATCAACACAATCAAATCCCAATTTATATCCTTTAATAGAAGCAAGACCGCACCGCTGCTAATTAAAGCTAATCATCACATTCTTGCTCATATTAAGTCCATCACCTTCTTAGGCTGGAAAATAACGAGGACTTGTTCGGTCAGATGAGCGGCGCAGTATATCTGCCCCTTGGCTTATTTTGCCAAGAGTCGCCACCCGGTCGGGGTGCGTTGACGTTCTTCACGAGCAACCACCTCTTGTAAGTTCCCGCCCTTACGGCGGTAGATATCTTTACGCTCCTTGACAAAGACAAACGAGGATCACTCCCGCATTCACCATCACGGCCAGTTCGGAGACGTGCGATAAGTAGACGCCACTCGCAAAGCTCCCCACCTCCGCACTTGAACAAGGTGTTTACGATGCACCTCCTTGTCAAGGGCATCAGCCTATACCTCCGCGCCATAGAGTAGAACTGATTGCGTTGCCCCATACGGAGACGTCTCCTTGTATGATAGATATAAGGAACCCAACATTCGCCATTAGCCGACTCAAGGCCACGACTCCAGCTGCAGCCTCGTCCGTTGCTGCTTTGATTTGCTCGAAAAAGCTCATCTTCTAGCCGAGCATTAAACCAAAGTATTTAACTATTGGTTTTGACTCTATAGTCAACTCGCCGATCGATATGGGACGCAAGGTCGGGATTTTCCTTCTGGTCAAAATGACTACTTCGGTTTTTTCTAACACAAAGCTGAAACCATGAACAGTCCGCTTACCTGTCGCTTCAATACGCCAAGTCCACTTTGCGCCCGTTCAACAGTGCGTCCGGCAACAAGCGCCGCAACGTCATCTGCATGATTTCTGTCCTCCTTTGGCCCTCTAACGCCTCATAGAGCAGGAGCGGCCTTTCAGATAATCTCTCAATATCCATAAGAGATAGCTTGACGTGGGATAAGTTTTCTAATGTGCCTAGTATATCTGTAAATCTCACGGAATTGAAGGCATTTCCGACATCAAGCGTTATGAGGAGCACTATTCGTCGAGATCGACGGCTGTGTGCCTCGGCTCGATGAACCGCATCTACGACCTTCATGGTAACATCCACTGTGGATTTTCCTGGTCTGAACCCGAACTGCCTTGGGAATAAGTCCCCGGCAACGTGGATCGCTTCAGCGAATCTACTCCTGATGAGCTTCTCGAGCACTTTTCCGGCATGTAAAGCAGCGGTCGGAAGCACCGGGTCTCCTTTACCCTTACTGATCAGCGCGAGTCTGACTACTTTCGAGCGATAAGGAAAAATGCCCTCCTTCGAACAAGCGTTAAACGCCTCAGTAGCAATTCTGGTCGTTGGCGGAACACCAGGTCGTAAACTTTCGCCGGGATGCCATCAGAACCTGGGGCCTTCTTGTTTTTCATAGTGATAACTGCTTCTTCGAGCTCTCTCGTTGTGAAAAGGGGGCAATCCTCGATGCTTTCCCCTCTATTGACATCAACCCGTACAAAATGTCTGGGAAGCAATGCCCGTACAATGTGGTCCATCCGATCGGTACTTCGTGTGCAGAGCCTCCGCAGTTTATAGCCAAGTCCCCGCAGGTCCTCATTCACACAAGGTTCACCAGCCGTGAGCTTTGCTTTTATGTATGGCGCTGCGGAGTCTCCTTTTTGCTGATCTATACAATGCCTTTATGGCGCATGCCTCCTCGTTGGCGTGCAAGCGTTGTGCCATGACACTACCTCCGTAGGTCGGCAATTTCTGCCGTTCACCAGTACATAGAAGGCTTGGCGCGTCTGGAGCCCCTTCGGGGCATAGAAGCCTCACAAGTCGTCGTTATCGGGTTCATCACTGAATTTACGATGGTGTTAGCTGCGATGCTACCACCCTCCGGAGCACCCTCCAGCGCGGCTTTGCCTGCTCCAACAGCTTCGACGAACTTCCCAATGTTCATCCTCGTTGGTGCTCGCCGGCAAGTAGCGCCAACCACTTCGAACGCGATGTACTGGTGACCACTTGCCGAGAAGTCTTCTAGGACTCGCCACTCGTCCACCGATGATGCCAGAGATTCCGACGCAAAAGTGATGTCAGGAATGGTTCCTTTACAGCCTGGGCGCCGAAGCATTGGTGTGGATCCGGTTGAAATAATAAAAACTTGTTGTTTCTTATTCGTTGGTGTGGGTATTTATTCTTGCAAATACCGATATTTCGGGAACCACTTGTTCCCTTCATCAGTGCAAACAAGTTCGTGGATCCGGTGTTTAAAACTACGAGCCCGGTTCTCGCCGCCATTTCCAGAATCCGTTTCCCTCTGGAGTCTGACTGGGGCATACCTCATTCAAGAGCCCTGGCAATAAAATCAGCGCCAACCAGGATTCGTCCCTCAGTGCTCGAAACGGCGTCCTCCAGAGCATCAAGCCGGCGCCGAAAGTCCGCCATCATCTCGCTCAGCGTCAGGTAAACGCTAAAAAACGTTATCCCTAAACACAGCATCCAGACAAACCCGTTACCCCGGCTTTCGGCAAGAACACGAAGTCGAACGTCGTGCCGAACCCAGATGATAGCGGTGTCCGATAAGTTGAGATGCCATGATTACGGGTCATTGTTTCGGTATCGCTCGCTAATCAGCACTAGATCAGCATTTACTTCCGCAGCGAACTGTGCTATCAACTGGTGAGCGGTTGCACTCCGGTGCATGTTAATTTGTAAAATGAGGATCATACCATTCGCACCCTAGCCCTCTCCAATTTCGCCCTGAAGATCAGACACCGTCCCGAGCCCGCAGCGTGTGCGACGCTTTCACCAGACGCGGCACGATCCCTGTAGAGAACGCAACTCTCGCTTTCCTTGCAGGTCCTCGCTTTATGACCCACTTGGCCGCATCTCCGGCATGCTGTCCTCCTGTCCGGACCCTTGCAAGCTGCTGATGTGTGTCCATAGTCCAGACACCTGTAGCACTTGGTGGGGACTATCCGCATTCGCACCCTGAATACTACCCATCCGATTTTGATTCTCCCGCTGGTAAGGAGTTTCCTCGCATATTGCTCGGGGACTTCCACCACGGCGAGCTTTTGGCCTCGGACATTTACAGGGGTGATACCTACCCGGGTATTGGTTACCTCTAGAGATTCCCGCTTTAGCGCCTCCTCTACTTCGACCTTTCCTGTGAGGCAGTCAAGATCCCGGATTTCTAGAGAGCACATGGACTCTAGGCTGGAAACAAGGGCCTTCTCCCCCAATAGCCCTTTGATCGCTTCGCAGGACGTACCCTTGTTAGTCGTCTTTGAGCCCAATTCGACGAGAACTCCGCCACTCCTCGTTTTCCGTATGGAAGGCACCTCCGCTCCGTTGTCTTCGGGTTTCATACTGTAGCGAATTTCACTGAGGACTTCCGCAAATGTCTTGCCTTCCATCGGCTTAATGAGCGGAGCCGACAGTCTAGTCCTTCTTCGCTTCCTCATCTTTTCTGATCCTGACTTTTGGTTGGCACCCTCCTTGTTTTTGGACAGACGTGTCTCTGGCGGGGGATTCAGTTGTTACTTTTTTCCCTTCTTCGCCTTCTTTTTTTTTTGCCCCTGGAAAATATTTCGATAAAGTCTCCTTCGGGTATGTCGTCCTCTTTCCGCTTTTCCCCAGTTCGCTTTGCAGTGGGCTATCTGCAGTCCACTTGACGCAAGCAGCGTTCTCAGCGGGGAATGCGGCAGTTTCTGCTCTCCACGTTCGCCAGTAGTTCCTCCAGTTCCATCAGCCCGTTTTTGAAGCCTTTGCTGACGTTCCTCTGGAGGAACGTTGCCGACCGCACACGCCGCACCACTGCTGCACATTTCCAGATGAGCCTTTCCTATTCGGCTCTAGCGAGGATGGTCGACTGAATTTCCACTCGGTTTGTGTCCGAATCCTTCTGCTCAGGACTAGCGATTCTGACTGGGCTTACTTCCGGAACAGGAGCACTGCCAGGTATTGGAGTTGCCATCTTCACATGATCTGTCGTGCCCCTTGATAGGCTTCCCCTTTGTTTGGGCGCCCTGCTATCACATCGGGTATGTCAGCCCTCGCTGCCTCTTTCGCTGATCGCTGCGGTGAACGACGCATTTTCGTGCTGCGCCCAAACGCACTCATCTCTTTCTCCTTCCCTGTTGTTTCGTCGATTTTTTTTTTATAAGTTTATGTATATTCTCCATGAAAAAATTACCAGCGCATCATGTGCAAGGGAGCGGGCCGCAATAGTCAGGAACGAGTATATCCTCGGGGACACACCCCCTACCCCAGTTCCCTGAGGCCTGACCTACGCTTTGCTGATCCCGGAATTCACGGACTTCCCGACCAGGGTCCCCAAGGGGCTGGCTCCTGATACACGTCACAACTACCACCTTGGCAGAGCTACGCTCACATCATCCCGTCGACGCCGACAGAGAGTTGTCGACGGGCTCCGAAGACTCCCAGTCTGTCCCGACGTGTCCCGGTCATTCGCGGTTTGCTCTTCACCGAGAAGTTTTCTCGAGGCTACTATCTAGAACGTAGGTATACTGCCAGCTAGGGGGTCAGAACTACTTACTCGGGCACCTCGGGGACGTCACACCCCGTATCGTAAGTGACCCGTTAAAAGTCGCTAACGACCCCTGAGGTCTGTGGATTGAGTTTTATGAAGTTGAACATTTTTTGGAAAGAAGTCCTTAATTTTCGACAGGTTTTTCTTTTTTTCGTTTTTATTTTTCTTCACTTTAAGAGAGTGAATTTTGCAGATTGATTTTTTTTCCATTTTTTCCGCTCCTTTTTAATTTGCAGCCATTTTTATAATAAACTCGTTCCAGGAAATTTATGTCTTTGGTGTGCCCAATTCCTCTTTCTTTTTACTTTTGTATTGTTTGTTTGTTGTGTCTAGCTGCGAACCTATACCAGGTTGGACGTCGGAGACGTTAGACCATTCAGCATATCTGCAAACTAAATCCACGCATCATGAATTGTCCGGTACACATTCTCCCAAGAGTGGACATTATGACAGATTATATGATGTCAAAACCCCCTTCCTACTTGACAAAGTAACCTGCAATTTGAGCTCCTGGGTGTTGAAATCTAATGTTTCGGAAGGGTCGCTGTCCATCGAAAACTTTTGTCAGGGTCAAAACGTTAACTCACTTAACTCTGCAAGAGATCTTTGTCATCTTGATGGAGCATGCACATATGCTTTTTGCTGGGACGCTGCTGGGTACGGGAGTATCGATGGCCAGCGCAGAAGTAAGCTAGCAAGATCAATTTCAGAATTGGATATCGGACATTGATCTTTGGGAGCGGTCCGTGGTCGTACAGGTTAAATATCCGCTTGGGTCGCTTATCTCCCATTTACAGTTAATTCCGAAACATTGTAAACATTATTGAGTGCACCTGCATAACGGATGCACAAACCAATAGAATCATAAACATTATTAAGTGCACCTGCATAACGGATACACAAACGAGCGAGCATCGTAGGTATTAAGGTAGCAGTAAGATAATAAAAGGAAGAGTCTAGTTGGAACTGTGAGAGGATGAAGATCAATAAAATATATTAAATTAATAACTTCAAGTGTTATTAATTTTAGTTACACAACATTGACGTGAATCGTTCGAAAACTTTTATCTGGATAATATAAGCTCAATTTCTATGCTCATTGAAAGATTAATGGTAAATTCAGGAAGATACACAAACACTTTTAACCCCGGGCCCGGATTGCTTCCCTATACCTATACCCTGAACTAAAATTTCGCTTCTTCGGGAGTGGTGCACTCAATGTTCTTCTCAAGTAAAGTAAAACCGGTATTTTACAAAAACTAACATGGCCGCCCGATGGTTAATTTGGATCAACGTCTGCCTCTCGCTCCCGTTGCCCCGGTTTCGTATACCAATCTGTCATGGACCTTTATGTTCGTCTTTGTGCTGTTCCTCCACTATAGGTTTACCACTCCAAGTACGGATGATAACAAACCAAGTGCGATGGTAACAAACCCGAGGTACAATCAAGAAATAATAGCCCTATGCTGTACAAAGGAGTAAACGGGAAACATACAACATACAAACGACCAGATTGGATATGTACGGATTTCTTTCCGATTAAGTGTGCCTTCGGGATGGAGAGCTTTTCTTTCCACACCACTGAGTTATGAAATTGTGTCACTATCAACGTAAAAATTACGATTAATTCAAAAAGATATAGACAGGTAACGCTCACTGTATTTTCTGAAAAAGAAATTCAACAAAACCCTGCTTAATTGCGTCCGGCCACCGATTTCCCAGTAGTTTTATTTTCAATAGAATTTTTATGACTCTCTTTGAAAATGATTACAATCTGTAGATGTAACTCTGGACGCATTGTGAACCTTTTAAAAACAATACAGAACAGAAGTAAATTAAGTAACTTTAATGATAAGACTTTCCAGCGAAGCTTATCCGAGTCAGAGTCATAATTTGAAAATAAGTCATTCCTTGCAACTGTTGCTCAACTTTAGGTCGTACATACCTAAACTAATATTATTAACGTTTGTTACACTAATAAACATGACTGCAAGGATTGCTGCTTCAATTGTACAGATTATATACATAGGTTTGCATCACTATATGTATGCATAATAGCTTGAGCAACACTCCAGATACTGCTTAATTTTAATTCCATTTCCTACATCATTATTTTGGTTTTCCGGCCAGTCAAACGCTCGTAATTTACTATCAGATTTCGGTGTATAAATGGATGTATGAGCATCTAAAGGTGTTAATCAACTGAACGGCAGAGATTGATAGTATAAAACTTAAGAGTGCATCTTGGGCACAATAGGTACTATTTAAACTTTTCTGGTGACAATCGACTTTTGAAGTTTGTATAAAATTCATTAATAAATAAACGAACAAAATATTACTAAAGATACTTTCCTACTAAATTAATACATTCACCTAATGTTCATGAAGTAGAAAGAAACTATGATTAGCCGGTCGTTAACGTGTTGTTTACGATTTTAAATACTAAAAGTTAAAAGATGGAAATGCAGAATGCAAATATTACCCAACATACGTATCTATATATGTATAACACCTTCACTTGAGCCAGGTTAATTATTGCATATATGGAATGTATATTACGTAGGGTTTCCTCGACCAAGTAACCGGACGAGAAGTCGGCATGCTTCAATTGATAGGCGACCTACTTGGAACCAGTTCGGAACCTACACCAATGTCGTGACCAAAACGCGGGCGCTGCAGGCTGTCCACAGCTGCCCATGCTTCTGCAAAACGCTGTTAAAAGTCTTGGGTCTATTCCAAGCCTTTGTTATTAGCAACTACAGAAGCTATCGGAATTGCAGACACATGCAATTAACAGCGAATTGGAGTATCTCATTTACTAACTCAAATATGATAACGATCAATGCACTTCCCAAAAGCATAAAAATAATGCATGCGTCCATCCACTAATACCACGAACGCTGTAGATTATACTGTTTAGCTCAAATTCATCTCTGCTGTAATCGATTACATCAGTAGTGAAAGTGGTTTTCAGTATCATAAAAGAGTTTTGTAAGGTGTGAACCAGCTAACCAACCAGCCAGCCAGCCAGTTTACGCGCCAGTTAGCTGTGCATTCTTCCACTGTGGCTACCATGAACTGAAAAAGGTATCTAAGATCTTGCTCAATCGACACAAGATAGGTAACTAAATCATCCACATTGGTGGAAGCATGTATAAGCTACTGCGTCAACCCCAATGAAATACGTTAATAACTTCTCTATGTGTGATCATATTTGTTGCTTTCAGTTAGTTGAAACGGCTATGCTGGATTAATCTAGTTATTAAAATTACTTTAGTTAAGAAACAATCTGAACCAAACAAATTAGATGGGGGATGTCAAAATTGCACTGCGTTTTGTCTACTTGCATTATTCTATTTGTAGTAGGATTAGCAACGTCTCATTGTTAAAGCCCTCCCTGCATGCTTTATTACAAGCTCTGCTCGTTAACTACCGCCGGATGCCTTGGTTTGTCCACGTCTTTTATGTCTATCATAGTCACTAGTGCAGTATATCGTGTATGCAAGTCGAGGTGGATACATTAAATTCTTGTCTTCATGATGGCAAAATTGTAGAGTGCATTCGACATAATTTGATAATGAGCAAGGGTTAAAGGGTAGCATATGCAAACCTCCTAAAATAGGTTTGCAGCCAATTACTAAAAATTATACTATTATTAACTTTCTTTGAATGACTATCGGTATGGATTGCGGATTTTTCAGTTGGACAGTTTCTGAAAAAGGGTCCGTTAAATAAATAATCATTTCGACCCCCCGCACTCCCCACCTTTCCAACAAATATCAAAACTAAGACCAGCTTCGGAAAGTACTTACCAAGACCTTTCATTTGATACCCCACAAGACTATATTTGGTAAAAAAAGAATTTACACCTCCCTTTTGCATGTATGGGGACTCCCCCTTACTGTATGCGTGAGCGTTCACAGTTTCCACCTTTCCACCAAATTTGGTGTCACTTGCTATAACCGTCTCCGAGAAAAATGCGTCTGACGGACAGACAGACAGAACGTACACAGACGGCGACCATCCGGCTGCCAGCATAAACGGCGCGCAAGCTATTGGATGTCAGGAAGGTCCGTATTGGATGGGTAGTTTGTCGTCTTAGAGAGCAAATCTTATTGAAGAGATGTTTCAAATGTCTCTCGTACGGACACCTAGCCAGAATGTGCGCAAGTAAGGTTGATCGGTCTAGCCGGCGCAAGATCAGCTCTCGCGGACCACCCATGTATCAGAGGTGCAAGTGGCTACAATATGCGAACCCTATAGAAACCCTAACAATAATGTATGGGTAGCCTATCCAACAGGTGGGGCGGCCTTGTGGGCATGCGGGGACTAAACCATAAAGGAATGTATGAGGTAATCCACAAGTGGGTTCGTATAGGCGAAAATAGACGGCATATACGTCTACAGCTGCTATGCTCTTCCAAGCCTGACGTTGGCCGAATTCGAGGACATGCTGGACAGATTGGTTCTGGATGCAAAAGGACAGAAACCAACAGTCCTCGCCTGTGATTTCAATGCATGGGCCACAGAATGGATAAGTTCACTAACGAATGCAAGAGGACGTTGTCTCTTGAAAGCTTTCGCACAGTTAAGTATCATATTGGCTAACGATGGTCAAATTAATACTTACCGGAAAGGAGAGTCCGATTCGGTTGTGGATCTGACTTTTGTTAGTCCTTCACTAGCCCGCGTCAGTGAAGACTGCACCCATAGCGATCACCAGGCAATACATTTTAATCTGAAGAGCAAATCTGCTCATCCAAAAATGAGGAGAACGTCAGGTTGGTCTGCGAAAGCAATTGACGGGCATCGCGAAGGCACGCGACTCATCGATGCCGAGACGTAATATATTCCCCAGTATAAAGCCCAACTACTGGTGAAATAGTGAATTGTCAGATCTTCGGTCAGCATACCATCGGAACAGAAGAGCGGCTCAAAGAGCAACGAGTAGGATTGACCAGGAAGTGAAACAGCGAGCTTACAAGGAAGCCCGAAGAAACCTGAACCCCAGCGATGCAAGAGGGACTGCTTCAACTCTGCGCAGAGGCGGATATAGACCCATGGGGAAGCGCCTACAAAGTTATGATGGGGAGATTTAGAGGTCGAGCAGCTTCACAAATTACATGTCCCGATCTCCTAATGAAAATCGTTCAGGGTTTTTTTCCCTCAGGAGTTATAGTCTACATACATCTTTAAATGTGACTGTAATATCCCCAGTAACGAAGGAAGAAGTATTGGAGAGTTGTGGTAGGCTGGGAGACAACAAAGCGCCCGGCATCGACGGCATACCAATCAAAGCCTTTAAGCTCGCCATCAAGTCGAAGCCAGACATATTCATAGAGTTGTTTAAAGCATGCTTGGTGGATGGGATCTTTCCTGTGACATGGAAAAAACAAAGTTTGGTGTTGTTGCCTAAACCTGGTAAGCCTCCTGGTGAACTATCTTCTTATAGGCCTATATGTCTATTGGACACTATGGAAAAAAAGGCTGGAGAGAATAGTCTAGAACTGATTACCCCCGGCTGTAGCAAGTCTGGGAGGCTTATAAGGCGACAATTTGACTTCCGTGCGGCCAGATCAACGGTCTACGTCATCAAACTGGTCATTGGTTTAGCTGAAAATCCGATGCACGGAACGGGTGGCACTAGCTATTGTGCTGTGATTACCCTTGACATGCAAAATGCGTTCAACTCTGCCAGTTGGAACCTTCTAAGGAGGTGTACCAAGTGACCTAACTGTGCTAGTCGACAGCTACTTAACAGATAGAAGGCTCTGATACGACACAGACAATGGAACCAAAGAATACTTTGTCTCCGCAGGGCTCTGTGCTGGGACCACTATTGAGGAACATCATGTACAATTATGTCCTCATTGTCCCAGTTGCTAGCGAGGTAACAATAGTGGATTACGCAGATAGCATAGCGGTGATTGTTGTTGCAAAAGATCTGGCAGAAGTGGAATTGCATTCATCCGAAGCAATGACTGATATAAATAAGTAGCTGAAAGATGCAGGTCTTGTACTTGCGGAGGAACAAATAAAGGCGGTGCTTATCACGAAGCGGCGTAAGGAACCCACTGCCGTATCAGAATGGGGAAGCATGTCATCACTTCAAAGCCAACAATTAAATAGTTGAAGTGATGATAGATGCGAGGCTGAATATCAAGTAGCACTTACAAAATGCTTGCACCAAGGCGTCCAATGTTAGCATGGCCCTGGCAAGGATGGTGCCAAATGTTGGAGGCCCGTGATGCACTCGTAAACTGCTTGTAGCAAGAGTGGAGTGGCTTTACGCGCCGCAAATTTGGTCAGCTGCATTGCATACCGCATGCAATGCTCAAAAGACGAGCGCGGTGTATAGAAAGACGGCCCTAAGAGGGTGCTGTGGTTATACAACCAACACGGACAAAGCGCCCTATGCAGTGGCCGGAGTGATGCCGATCGACACTTTGACCGATGATGATATCTATGATGGACCCGATTCTTCCTCTGATCAGGAAATGAAAAACACCGAAAAGGGGGAATCCTTCAGCAGGTAGTAGCGGCGGTGGGAACAGGCAAAAAAGGGTCGAAGGACCCACAGATTGATTCTCAGCATCAAGGTCGCAGAGAATGCATGGTGAGATGAACTATGATCTCACGCAGTTTCTCACGGGACATGGCGGTTACGGTAAATACCTCTAAACTGGACAGTTCACCCAACTGTCCCAGCTGCGCCGGTATTCCGGAGGACCCGAAGCATGTTTTCTTCCATTATCCTAGATTTGCTGAGGAAAAGCAGAGTCTAGACGAGACATTGGGAGGAACAGTAGCACCGGAAAATATACTTGGAAAAATGCTTGCATGCCAGGAGAGCTGGAATGCAGTGAACGATATGGTAGGGCGGATTTAGTGCAGATTAAGAGAGGCAGAGGAGGCGAAAAAGGCGCGGTTGCGAATGCAATCGATGTGGTGTTCAGCATTGTTGACAGTAGTGTTTTGTTTACTTTTACAATGAGTGAAAAATATTTGAAACGATACGAAGCAGTATTTCTTGTTCACCACTCTAAAGAACCGAAGCTAACATATAAACCTACTGCAAAATATATAAAAAACGAATTGCCAGAGAGGAGATCAGGCCACATAACAACTGAACAGAAGGACAGATGGTTCATTCGACTGTTTCAAGATATTTATTATTAGGTCTTTCACTTCGTACTGCTCAATTGAAACTGCGTGAGAAGGGAATAGATATATCTTTAAATACAATCCGCAGTCGTATGCGAGAAAATGATATATCTTTTCAGTCTACTTAAAAAAAAACGTTGTTATCTGAAAACACATTGAAAAACGACTTAACTGGGCAACAGAAAATTTAGATAGAGATTGGAGCATCGTTATTTTCACAGATGAATCTTCTTTCTGGGCATGGCCTTCTCTGTCGAAAGCTTGGATAAGTAAGTTCGCCGGTATTTTAAATGCTGAAAGAATGTGCAAAATTTATCAGATATGAATGAATCAGAATGAGATCTGCAAAAAAGTTGTTTGGGTCAGACACAATAACCTGGGTACTGTAAGAAGGCAATGATCCAAAACATCGCAGTAAATTTTGCAGTGAATGGTAATGGCAAAATAACATCACTACCATGACGTGGCCGGCAATGTCTTCAGATGCGAACCCAACAGAAAATGTGTGGTCCTACATTGAAATGCAATCAAGAGGAAGGCCAGTATTCACGGAGAAGCAACTGAGTTATCAAATTAGGAAGATATAATAATAATAATAATCGTTGGCGCAACAATCCATATTGGATCAGAGCCTTGAAGTGTGTTAGAGCACTTCATTCAAGACCGTAACGGTACACTGCAGGACTATAGCACCCTGTAGGAGGCAACATGGTCAGCATTGCGCTCGCCCGAGAGCGACTAGTGACTGACGTCAGATCACGATACAAATCCCACTGACACCAGCGAGATTTGCACTCTAACCACTCAGGTATCCAGACACTTAAGAAGATATGGTGGCCTTCAATATCGGAGTACGAGGAAATCTCGTCAAAAGTATGGAAAGCTGTGAAGCTATAATAAATAATGACAGCGATTGGACAAATTATTGAGTGACTGCGTAATAGCTAACATTATATACTTCAATAAAATATTTAGTTAAAAAATTATCTGATTTATTTTTTCTGGATAATGGCGGTCATGTTCTGGTTGAACAGACTGTATAATACAAAACAGCAGACGAAAGATAGTGAACGGCGAGCTCAAAACAGAGAGGAGCAGGGAGGTCCACCATAATGAGAGTTGTGCAATAGGCTGACCACCTATTTTCAGTAAAATATTGGTCTCTAAAGATGGAACAGCGTTCGACCAGATTGATCACGTACTTATTGAGAAACAAGCTACTCTAACGTCCTTGACGCGGAGTAAAAAGCGAAAGTGACCACTATCTCGTCAGATATTGATGCGGGATAGCAAATAATGGAACTGGTAGGCTCACTCCCTTATCAGGTTCGATATTCAAAAGTTCCAGAAAGAATAAATGGCATCGAAACACGTCGAAGCATTAGAAGAACTAAGCCTGCCGACCTTAAGCTGACATCAGGAGACCGATAGCATTGACGTGGAGTGGAGTCAGGTAAGAAACATATTCAAAACGACAACGGAGAAGACTTTCGGGTACGAATGTTAACACAAAAGGATTAAATGGTGTAACGGAAAGAGCCAACAGACAATAATGAGGAAAATGCTGTATTAAAAAAATATCAATAGCATCCGACAAACGAGAAAAATTAGTACAGCTAAAACGTACCGCTGACAATATCTGCAGAAAGCAGGCATATAAATGAGAAGGATTGTCACCCAATATATATATATTTTGAGGAGCCAACCACATCAAAGGAGCAGAATCCGTTCAAAGGAGTGAAGCATGAATGCGTGTCGATCGCAAGCAAGTCTGAATCGCGGTGGCCATGAAACACAATGAAAAATAATTCCTTACAGCGAAAACTGTTTTTCGGTATCATGTCAGAATTTTTTTGCGATTCCAGACTAATATCCCATACCACTCATCCACGACTACTTCGTGTACTCTATCACAAACTGTCGTATTTTCTCAACCTTGGACTTAGTAGTAGAAATTTCGAAAGCGGCAATGTGCACACTTTTCGGACTCTTTCGGTTCACTAGGATGACTTTTGGACTATGCAACACGATGCAAACCTTCCAGAGATTAATTCACTCTGTACTGCGATACCTCAACCTCTGGTTCGTATATTTGGGTGATGTCCTGATCGCGTTTTCCTCAGAGTCCGAGTATTTAAAGCACCTCGAGTTCATTTTTTAACGTGTCCATGAGGCCAGTCTCGTACTCAACATTGAAAAATGCAAATTTCTACAATCGCAGGTGAGATTCCTCGACCACCTGATTACCCCTGAAAGCATCCAACCGGACCCAGTCAAAGTGCAAGCGATTTCGAGCTTCCCGCTCCCGAAAACTGTTAAGGATTTAAGAAGGTTGCTAGTCATGTTAAACTTCTATCGTTGTTTCTTGCCCTGTGCCACCCACCATCAATCGATCCTTAACGCCTTCTTGTATAGGACGAAAAAAAAACTCCCGTCTGATTGTTGGTTCTCGGAGGCTGTCCAGGCATTTCAAACCACCAAGCAACAGCTGGTGGATTCTCCACTTCAGGCATTCCTTCAGCAAGATGCACCCCTAGCCATATTCGTCGATGCCTCAGACATTGCCGTAGGGGCTGCTTTTCACCAAAAAGTGAATCAAAGCTGGCAGCCGTTGGGCTCCAAACAGCTCAATTCCGCTCAAAAGAACTACAGCACCTATGATCCTGAATTATTAGCCGCGTACCTCCTATTCCCTTGAAAGCAGGCCGTTCACATTGTTCACGGACCATAAGCCACTCGTTTTTGCTTTAAAACAAAAGGCCGACAAACTGACGCTTTGTCACGTGTTGCAGAGGTTAAGATCTCCGCTCCGGGCCGCAGAAGGACAACGCAGCTTGAAGACCAACTCCAAATTCACTTTTAGGGAGTTTCCTATCTTCGGCTCAACATACAGTATATACTGCGAGATCTCAGACAAGGGGCCAAGGCCATACATTCCGGACTATTTCCGAAAGGAAATATTTTACGCCGTTCACGATCTGGCGTACCGAGGCATTCGGACAGTGAATCAGTTAGTCAGCTCAAAGTATTTCTAGCCGTCCATCGCATACCAAAAGGGCAAAACTACAAAGCATTTTAGGAAAGAGTTAGACGTTTTCCCTCGGTCCACCAAGCGTTTGCACACAATCCACCTTGACAACATTGGCCCTTTGCGAGACTTACACGGCTTCACAATCATTGATAGGTTAATGCGGTGGCTCCTCGGCTTTAAACGCCACTAAACAACCACCTAACACCCGCAGTCCAATGGGATGCTTGAAAGATGGCGCAGGACGCTGAAGGCCAATGGCCCAAAACGACCCTTCTGGGTCGGAAGTCCTGTCTCCGTTCTACTTAGCCTCTGGACCAATCGAGAAGAATTTGCTGTAAGCCCCGCGAAGCTGGTATACGAGAGACTCCCCAGCGACCCTGTCTCGACTAGACTTAATGCTACCGATCTGTTACGTCTGCTCAAGGAAGCAATGTCGAAACCAAAGCCGCCGCCACACGCCATCCACGGGAAAACCGTTGCGGACGTGCCCATGGATCTCGAATCCTGTATGCATGTCATAATTAGGACGAACACTCCTCGGAAACCGCTGCAGCCACCTAATGAAGGCACGTTCGAAGTCCTCGAGGGCGGTTTCAGGCATGATGGGTCTTTGCCCTGCGGCTGGACACATATCTCAAAGAAGATAGCCTGGTGATCGCTATGGGTGTCGTGTTCGCTGACGCACCAGGACATACCACGCCAGCGCAGGGCTGACAAAGGTCAGGTCTACAACCGAACCTAACCCCCCTTTCGGAAAAGTGTTTAGAGCACCTTAGTTAGCCAAAACTATATCCATCTGAGGAAAAGCTTCTAATAAACTGCACTCCCTGGCATTTGATTCTCTGCTATCCCACTCAAGGGCGCAAGTGTTGAAATCACCAGCAATCAATCACCTTTGGACTTCTTCAATGTCTATATGTCTGTCTGTCACACCCAATTTATTCGGAAACGGAGTGTCACGAAATTTGGTTAGAATGTGTGGTCTTTGAATCCCTTTACATAGGTATAGCAAGTGGCACCATTGTGTTGAGTTTATGAGGGGCTCCCCATACATGCGAAAGCGGAGTGTAAATTTTTTTTCACCAAATATAATCATGTGAGGTATCAAATGAAAGGTTTCGGTTAGTGCTTTCCCAAAATGGTCTTAGTTTAGACATTTGTTGGAAAGCCGGGGAATGCAGGAAGAAACTGCCAAACCGAAAAATCTGAAAAAAAAATCAAGAGGCTGCCACTATATGGGGGCTAGGCTTCGAAATACCCTCCATACCGATATCTGTTCAAATAAAGTTAATAATAGTAAATTGTTATAATTTTAGATATTGACTTCAAAACTCCCCTTGGGTTCATTTTATCACCACAAAATTTTGCAGTAATATAGGGTATAACGTGGAGCATCATTTTACCAACCAATCGCAATATCACCATCAAAGTTATAATAGTTCAACGTTGTCGCTTCTTTGCAGATTCTAGACTACGAATGTCAATATCGCCCGAAAGTGGATACTCTTACATAATATATGTATATATTACGTGCTACGTTCTAATGGGGCAAATGCACACTCAAATGTATTTATATAAGAAATACACAAAACCTTTCATAGCTGAAGCGTCCAGCTTCCGGTTTCTCGACTTTTGTATCTGTTGCAGGTTAACTTCGTCACATTTATGAATAATATTGAAATCCTAGTGTGAAGCCAACGTGAAACGGTCATGCACTCATCGTTCCTCAGATAGGGAAACACAAAACCTTTTATACCTGAAGCATCTAGCTTTCAGTTTCCCGACTTGTTTCTTGGTTAATTTGATTTTGCATGAATACACTTAATACAATGAATTAACTCTCTTGTCAGTTTGAGGACTTCCTTCTTTTCTCCTCCTCCTGAACGCCGCAAAACTTTAACCTAGGGACATCCTCCAGAAGAAGGGCTGGGGATAGTGCCGTCGGGAGATTGCAAGATCCGATCCGGACCCACTCATCGGTATAGAAACGTGAACTTTGTAGAATGACACCTGAGGGATCGAAGCGCACAAAGGACCCCGCCATATTCCCGAGCCTAGCTAGCACAGAGGCCTGTAAGCATGCGCAGACTGAGCGTTTTGATAGAGCTTCAGAAAACAAATATTTTTATTCTACCTACAAAATTACACGACTAATTAACCTAACTTATGTACTACCTTAACAGCATAGCTTAATCTAAGGTACAAACTATGGCTTAAGCTAACTTATCACTAAAGAATAAATGGAAAAATTCATAACATGTTCTCTGGAGGAAAAGTCGAAAAAAACCTCCATTAATTAAATTTTTTATAAAAGCGGGCGGGAGGGGAAGGAACTAGGATGTGGGTTGGGATGGGGGGCATGCGGGAGGGGTTTGGGAAAGGAAGCTAGGAGTGGCGCTAAGGATGAGTAGGTTTTGAAATGGGATGAGGAGTAGATACCGTTGTAGAAGATTACTCTACCGCCGGGGTCGAAAAGGAGGTTACGGGACTGGAGAGATAAGAGGATTTGAGGGAACAGATGAGTTCGTAGAAGATTCTCTTCGACAATCTCGATCTGCATGGCCTGGGGGATAAGTGGATTTGGGTGGGATATGGCTTTTTCAAGGAATTTGATGGCATGACGGGCTAGGACGGCGTCAATGCGGGGCGTGTGAGAGGAGTCGTAGAGGATCTGGTTGGAGATGTATTTGGAGCGGTCTTCGTTCTTGTATATGTTGGTGCAGTGGCGGAGGATTCTGCGTTCTTTGCAGCGGATTCGTTCGATTTGGTGAGGGGAAGCATCGGATCAGAAGATGAAGCCGAAAACGAGGAGGGGACGGATAAGCTGTTTGTAGCAAAACAGCTTGACTTTCTGAGGAGTTGGACTAGTATATTTTAGGATTGGGTAGAGGGATTTGAAGGTTGCACGGTTCAGTGCCTTCGTGATATGTGGGACGTGGGATAGGCGGGAGTTGATTGTCAGCCCAAGGACTTCTTTGACGGTTGGGATGGTGTCGTTGTGGATCTTCAGGGATAGGGTTGAAATGTCGTTCCTCATTTTCGGCGTCACCTTAGCGGTACCACGGAATACGATGGTTTCGCATTTTTGTGGATTTAGGGACAGTTTCCAGCGGGTGAAATACCGGTAGAGCTCGTCCAAATAGGAATTCAGGCGGGCTTCACCGGCAGGGATGTTTCTGGTGGAGGTGTAGAGGATGAGATCATCCGCGTATTGAAGGATTCGGATTGGATTTTGGTGTGGAGTTGGTTTAGGAAGGTCTGCGGTAAACAGGGAAAAGAGGGTAGTGGAGAGGACTGACCCCTGAGGGATGCCAGCCGGGCTAGAATATGGGAAGGAGAGGTGTTCACGGAGTTGGACTTGGGATTTCCGCCCATCAAGAAAGCTAAGAATTAACTTGCAGAGGTGCGGATGGAACTAGAGGACTTCAGAAAGCTTGTATGCGAGTCCGTATTACCACACGGAGTCGAAAGCCTTCTTTATGTCGAGGAGACAGGCTATGGTCGCAGCGTTACGGTTGAGGCCGAAGAGGACGTCCGATTTGAGCACGAGTAGTGCATGCTCGACTAAGTGTTTGGGGCGGTTGGCGAATTGGAATTGTGGGATTGATTGATTGGAGTCCCAGTGCTCGTCGATAGTGATTTTGATGATCCACTCGAAAATCTTGGCGGAGGATGAGAGGATTGAGATAGGCCTGTAGCTGACGGAGTCTGGACTGACAAAGTGGATGGGGAAGATATTCTCTCGCTGACTTGGGTTGGCGAGGGCATGGGTGAAGGGATTTTGTGTGGGTTGGGGAATGAGGTATGAAGGTTGGGTTAGGAGTTGGGAGATTTTTCCGTTTACCTCGTTATCGAAACTTGGTTCACGGAAGTGGAGGGTGCAGTGGTGGGCTTGCAAGAAGTGGTCAGCGAGGACTTTCACTTTTTCTGTGGGTGGGATGTTTTGAGGAAGGATCGCGTTTTGTTGGACTGATTTGCCCAAACGCGGGCAGGCCTTTCTGAGTTCCCTGTATGTGCCAGGGTTTAGCTCAGTGTTGGAGAGGCGGTTGTGGAGATATTGGGTATATAGGGTGAGGATTCGTTCGCGAATGGACTTGTCCAGTTCGCGGATTTCGGTGAGGAGGTGAGAGGATTGCGGAGAGTATCTATTCCTAAATAATCTCCGCCTGAAGGTCTTTTTATATTGGATGTCGGATAGGATATCGTCGGGAAGGGTGATTAGTTGCGGTAATGTAAGGGAAGGGAAGGGATCAATTCGTCGCATACTTGCCGAACTGCTTCGGTGTTCGTTAGGAACTGTACGGTTGGGTGGGAGTAGGAGAGGTTGAAGTTTGGTTTTGAGGGCAAGGTTGATATGTTCCAGTTTGCACTCTGGAAATGATAGAGCTTCAGTATTTGCTGGCAGGCCTTTACGGTCCACTTAGCCAATTTCTGTTAGGTTTTGGGGTAGTTAGTAATTTCTTCAGTTGTGTGTGTCGTTTTTTCGGCTTATTTTATAATGAAAAAAAAACAAATTTTTGCCAAAAATTTGGTTTTTTTTTTTATTTCAGCTATAAGAAGTTCCAAATGAAGTGCCTATGGGAGACGTACAGGCACACAATAAACCGATTTTAATGAGATTTCGTATTACACAAAACTTTATAACGTCCATGCAAATAATATACATAATATATATATATGTATGCTTATTTCTCAAATATTGTTTAGTTTTTAATACTTAATTTTATAAGTATTGCCGCAAAGATAAATCTAAATTCCTTTTATTAGAAAGAAAAGTGATGGCATCCCTTCCTCGAAGCAATTATTTGATTAAGGGTCATCATTGTTGTTGAAAACTGTATCAACCTGGCATTTTTCTTTTACAAATCGATTAACATCGACGATTAAGTCTGAGTGCTAAGTATTCAAATATTATGAGAAGAGAAATTAGCCTAATTAACAAGTCGATATAATTTATCTTTATGCTGTCAGCTTGTATGTAGTATTCCATTGTCTCTAATTGGAAACGTTTATATTATGCAACTCCTGTGCATTCCAAACGACCTATTCAAATCATACATCAGAAACTGTTTAGATTGATATCTCCATGTTGATCATGTAAAACGACTCTCCACTAATGTGAGTACACACTAAAGGGCAATTAAATTACCTAAACAACAAATATAACACAAATAATTAAAGTTTAAAACAGAGAAAGTATTTTGCACTAATCGCGTGATTACTTGAGTTTTTCATTCGAGTGCATGGACCAAATTGCTTTTTGCCACCGATTAGGAACCCATGTTGCGTTTTTTAATCTTGTTTTTTATCTCCAACAATCTCGGGTAAGCATTTTCATGATCAAGAAGCCGTGAGTTTCCTATTTTTATATGTTTCAACGCTCAATTTTGATTTCATGGAATTCAACTTAAATTCAAATTGAATGATATAATCCATTGATCCGTAGTTATTATTTAATATGTCAATTAGCAGCCAGACGCAGTTTTTAAACTAGATTGAAACAAAAGGAAATTGTTATTACCAACTACACAGTTTTCATTAAAATCTGGTTTTAAAACTGAATTTCATTATTCGAACATACTTATTTCATCAGACCGGAAAACATTATCTATGTTAAGAAAAAGGACGATTGAGGATTTCGTCCACTGCGAATCACTTTTGTAACATTTTTACCACGTGTAACATTTTTTCTTATAGTTTTCGGTTGGGGAACCCACACAGCTATATTTGGTGAAAGGACGTAGAACAAATTATTCAGCACATATGTGGAGTTCATGGCTTTGTTTTCCAGAAAACCTTAACGAAAATTACCATTGACTTTTTTGATATTTCTGGAATTGCATGCCCGTGCGCTGTTAAAGCCATTTTGTATAAGCGGGCCAGTGCATAGGTGAGGGACGTATTGCGCCTTACCTTTGTATTGAAATATTAGTGGTGCGAGGGTGTTTGAACAGTTTTTATTTCGGGTGTTTCAGTGGAGGAAAGAGTTTCTGGGAGAGAAAAGCAAATGGTGGTCAATTGCAAACGTTTTCGAAACGAGGGAAACTCCCCCACTCTAAACTGCTGGCAGTTATTTTAAGGAAAACTGAAAGAAACTCTTTCAATTCCACACCAACTGGCTTAATATATCGTTCCCATTTAGTGCTGATAATGCTGCCCAACTGTCGAAACAAATTCGAATGGCCCCTCATCTTTGTCGCAAATATTCCTCTGCCGCCGATAAAATGGCACATGTCTCTGCCTGGGATATGGTCGTCATTTTTCCGAGATGTCGAGCCAGTTCCTAATCGGATTTCCCGAGAACACGCTTGCGCCCGATTCATCTTCCATGACTGACCCGCCGGTGAAGATTTTTAAGTCTGCAATTCCAAAGGTTCGTGGCTATTTTTCAACCATTCTTCTCTTTTGCTGATTACGACGGAGTATGTCTTTCTGAAGACGAATCTGGAAACCATCGGGGGCATCACAGCCACCGGATGTTTGCCAAGGAATTTCCAGATGAACGCATGACCGTATGAATCGCCGCCTTTCCACGCGCCAATAGTATCAATAGTGGTCAAAGGGTAGTATAGGTCCCAGAGCGAAACGTGGATTGGTACCCACGATGGAGCATAAAACCTAGGAAATGCCTGCTGAACCAACACCAACAGCTCTACTACCAAACCCTATCTCCACCTCCACGTGGTGACCGCTGGGAGCTCTTTCTTAACGAAAAGCTGCAGGCGGAGAAGGATGAAGGCGAGTCTCCCGCGCCTAAAAACGGGACAAATTGTACCAACTGGTCCTCCAGGTTAGGGGTTGGGTAGGGCTGACAACCCTACACGGAAAACAACTTATTACCAAGCCACAACACGAGCCTCGGACAGGACGGATATTAAAACGGCGGACCCGGCAACGACAACGGAATAACGATTTGCGCATTTTCTCATGGAACGTGCGCTCCCTGTACAGAGATAAAGCTGATGAGCAGCTAGCCGATACCCTGTCCCAATATAGGGCTGATATAACAGCGTTGCAAGAGATGCGATGGACAAGGACCGGTTTCCTGGAGAAGAACCACTACACCATATATTATAGCGGTCATCCAGTAAACCATGTGCTCGGAGTAGGTTTCTTAGTCAGCCAAAAAATGAAACCTGTTGTTATCGGCTTTGAAAACATAAGCGAACGGCTATGCACTCTCCGCTTGCGAGGCAAGTTTAGAAATATAAGCCTCATAAACGTTCACGCCCCTACAGAGGAGACTGCAGAGTCGGAGAAAGATACCTTCTACGAGGCAGTAGAACGAACCCTCGAAGCCTATCCCAGATATGATATCAAAATCATACTTGGGGATTTTAACAGCCAAGTAGGGAAGGAGCCCGTATTCAGGCGATACGTTGGCTCCCACAGCTTTCACGAAAAAACAAATGATAACGGACTGCGGACTATTCAATTAGCAGAGTCACACGAAACGGTTGTTGCAAGTACCTGGATTGCGCGGAAAGCGGTCCACAAACATACGTGGGCCTCTCCAGACGGGACCACTTTCCACCAAATTGACCACGTGTTGATCGAACGCCGCCACCTCTCAGCCTTGATGAATGTCAGAACATATAAGGGGGCCAATATAGACTCGGATCACTATCTCGTTGGCATGGTGCTCCGAGCTCGAATAACAATACCACCTAGAATCCCCTCTGACAATCAGGTGAGAGTGAACACTGAAGCCATCCACAACACAACCCTCCGCGACACCTATAAGAGGGAAATGGATGCCGCAATAACTGCAGTCAACAGAGGACCTGGAGATGAAGCATCAACAAATGATCTTCACAGTCACCTGAAGAACGTTGTCATGGATACGGCCACAAACATATTTGGCCCCAGCCGCAAAAGGAGTCGGAACGGCTGGTTTAACGATGAATGTAAGCTAGCAACGGAACGGAAGAATGCCGCATACCGAGTAATGTTGCATTCTCAAAGAGCGCGGGCACGCGCAGAGACTTATCACAAACTCCGTCGAGTGGAGAAGCGACTTCACAGACGGAAAAAGGAAGCCTGGGAGAACCAACAGGTCTGTGAGCTAGAAAAGTACAGGGAGCAACCGCACCAGGCGCGCAAGTTTTACCAACAAGTCAGCAGGATTAAGCCTTATACACCTCGATGCTCATCGTGCCGAGACAAAGAGGGAAATCTGATTTTCGACAGAATGGGCATATTAGAGCGATGGGTTGAGTACTTTGATGAGCTACTGAACAACCAGAACATCGGCGAGTTGGAGGTCCCACCAACTGAAGACGACGGACAAATACTGCCACCACCAAGTTTAGGAGAAACAGTCCGTGCAATTCATCGGCTAAAAAATCATAAGTCGCCAGGAGTCGATGGAATTACAGCCGAATTGGTTAAATATGGAGGTGACCAGTTACACCAAGTGGTTCATCAACTTGTGCTCAAGGTATGGGACAGCGAATCAATGTCTGACGATTGGCAACGAGGCATTATCTGTTTCATACATAAAAAGGGAGATATCACACAGTGCAGCAATTATAGAGGTATCACGTTGCTGAGTACCATCTATAAGATATTCTCCGCTATCTTGCTAGGCCGGATAGCCCCATACGCCCAGAACATAATTGGCCCATACCAAAGAGGCTTCACTCCAGGCAAATCAGCAACAGATCAAATTTTCTCTCTGCGGCAAGCGATGGAAAAACTATTGGAATATGGACAACAGTTGCACCATCTATTCATCAACTTTAAAGCCGCCTATGATAGTTAAGTATTTATTCAGTTTTATTAAAGCTATTGCATTATTGTCACTAAATTGTCTTTTATATACAAAAATATTTAATTTAATTCAAAAGAAAAATATTTGAAAAGCGAATCGTTTGAATTGACATAATCATAGAACTTATCTTTCTTTATATTATTTACAATTATTCTTTAATTTAAGATGAAATACAAAACCAAAACGACCAGTCCGGTTGATGGTTGAGAACTGAATTCCTTCTTGCTTCTCAAACGTTAGAGGCAGAAAAGACGTCTCCCTTCATTTGTTTCTTTTCTGCCCCTAACTCATGGCACACTCGCCGGTCCTCCACTCCCGTGTCGTGATCCGCAAAGTGGATAGATCCGCGCCATCTATTCGTTGGCACTCGCAACATTCGAAATAAATTTCGAATGCCGCGAATCCTGCCGCGCCACATCACTCCGCCCCCAGATGAAACCTAGGGGTTTCAGCGACTGATCACCGAACTTCGTTCGCCGTTAATCTGCAAAGCGGACACGACGTTGCTTCGGGGTGCACGCGGGTTTCAGCCTGGACAAAGAGACCGCCTTTTTGTGACCACCGATCTCGAGCTGGAAGAAATGTTCTCCCCGCTCGAGAACGCGGTACGGGCCCTCATATGGAGGCTGCAGCGGTTTCCGGACGGCATCCGTTCTGATTAGCACATGCGTGCATGTGTCCAGTTCCTTGGGCGAACAAGCAGGTATGGACGAGTGTCGAGAGGGTGGTGGCGCCTTGATACGTCGGAGATTGTTCCTCAGCAGACGCACCAACCCCGACTCCGTGAGACCCGATCTCTTGTCGAAGACCGGATCGCTTGGGAGTCTCGGGTTCTCCCCGTAAACCAGCTCCGCGGGGCTGGCAGCAAATTCCTCTCGGCGGGTTGTACGAAGGCCGAGCAGGACGAGAGGCAAGACTTGCGTCCAGGACGGATCGTCGCGTGCCATAATGGCGGCTTTCAGCGTCCGGTGCCAACGTTCCAACATCCCATTGGATTGTGGGTGGTATGCCGTAGTCCGCTGGCGTTTAAAACCAAGGAGTTTGCCTAACTCGGAGAAAAGGGTGGACTCAAATTGCATTCCCTGGTCAGTGATGACCACTGCAGGGACGCCAAAGCGAGGTATCCACTCTCGACAGAGGGCTTCAGCACATGATTGCGCCGTAATGTCTTTCAGAGGTATTGCCTCAGGCCACCGCGTGAACCTGTCGATGATTGTGAGGCAATACTTATAACCGTGCGAGTCTCGCAAAGGCCCTATTATGTCGAGGTGTATGGTGTGGAAACGCTTGGTGGTGCGGGGGAATGAGCCCACTTCTTTCCTAACATGCCTGGAGACTTTACACTTTTGGCATGCGATGCACTCTCTGGCCCAGGAATTGATATCCTTGTTCATGGAGGGCCAGAAGTATTTTCCGGTGACTAACCGGTTTGTTGTCCTGATGCCGGGGTGCGCCAAGTCGTGAACTGCGTGGAACACTTCCTTGCGAAATGTGGCCGGAATGTATGGCCGAGGTCCCTTTTCCGAGTCTTCGCAGCAGAGCGAGAGGTTTGAGCCGAAGATGGGCAACTCCCGAAATTTGTATTTGGGGTTGGACATGAGGCTCTGAAGTGCTGCGTCATCCACTTGCGCCTTGGCAATAGCCGAGAAATCGAGTGAGGCGGGGATGTTAACTTCGGAGACACGAGACAAAGCGTCAGCAACAATGTTGTCCTTCCCGGACACGTGCTGGATGTCCGACGTAAACTGGCTTATGAAGCTCAGGTGTCGAAGCTGACGAGGGGACGCTTTGTCGGGCTTCTGTTTCAAAGCGAACGTGAGAGGCTTATGGTCCGTGAACACTGTGAACGGCCGGCCCTCTAGGGAGAAACGGAAGTATTTGATGGACAGGTATGCGGCGAGCAGTTCGCGATCGTAGGTGCTGTAGTTCCGTTGAGCGGGATTCAACTGCTTCGAGAAGAAGCTCAACGGCTGCCAAACTTGGTCCACCTTTTGGTGAAGGGCAGCACCTACTGCGATGTCAGAGGCATCAACAAAAACGGCTAGGGGTGCATCTTGCAGAGGAAATGCCAAGAGTGTAGCGTCGGCCAGTTGTTGACGGGATTTGTCAAACGCGCAGATAGCCTCTTCAGACCACACGATCTCTCGTGTGTCCTTAGTTTTGGGGCCAGACAAGTACGCGTTCAAAATGGACTGGAGATGGGCGGCCTTGGGCAGGAAACGACGGTAGAAGTTTAGCATGCCCAAGAACCTCCTCAACTCCCTCACTGTCTTTGGACGCGGGAAGCTTGTTATCGCTTGCACCTTGTCTGGGTCGGGCTGTATCCCTTCAGGGGAAATGAAATGGCCGAGGAATCTCACCTGTTGTTGAAGGAATTTGCATTTCTCAACGTTTAGGACTAAACCGGCCTCAAGGAGACGTTGAAAAATGCACTCGAGATGGGCTAAGTGCTCAGACTCAGTGGAAGAAGCGACCAAAACATCATCCAAATATACGAAACAGAATTCGAGGTTTCGCAGGACAGAGTGAATGAACCTTTGAAAGGTTTGCGCCGCATTGCACAATCCGAAAGTCATCCGGGTGAACTCGAAGAGTCCAAAGGGTGTGCATATTGCCGTCTTTGGAATGTCTTCAGGAGCTACTGGAATTTGGTGATAAGCCTTGGTTAAGTCCAAGGTTGAAAAGATGCGGCAATTCGCGAGGTGATGCGCAAAGTCGTGGATGAGTGGAATTGGATATCGGTCAGGAACAGTCTGTGCATTTAGCCTTCTGTAATCCCCACATGGGCGCCATTCGCCGTTTGGCTTAGGGACCATATGCAGTGGGGAAGACCAACAGCTGTTTGAGGGCCTGCAGATACCCTGTTGAACGAGTTGTTCAAACTCTTTCCGTGCAATTGCCAGTTTCTGAGATGGTAGAGGACGCACCTTCGAGAAGATCGGGGAACCAGTAGTGATAATGTGGTGCTGCACATTGTGCTTCACTGGTTTGGAGAGACCACAGTTGGTAGTAATCTGGCTGAACTTTTGGAGAAGTGCCCGAACACGAGAGTCGGTAATGTCTTCTAAAAGAACGGAAAGATTATTGCCTGGGTGAGATACCATATGTCCCGACGAATTAAGGTTGGTCGTGGAATCTATAAGAGACTTGTTTTGCAAGTCCACCAGCAATCCATAGTGACACAGGAAGTCTGCGCCTAATATGGGGAAGCTGACATCCGCCAGGATGAAACGCCACGAAAACGTCCTACGCAAGCCAAGACTCACGTCTACTTGCCTATACCCGTACGTGTTTATGCGGGAGGAATTTGCTGCCGCAAGTTTGAGCGGTTGAGGGAAAAGTTGATGATGCTGGGGTACGGGAAGAACCGAAACTTCCGCACCCGTGTCGACGAGGTAGTTGCGCCTGCTGAGGGGGTCGAAAATAGTTAGGCGACGTGGCGCTGCGTTCTGGGTGGCCGCCGCCAAGACCCCCAGCGGACCTAGTTTTTTGCGGTAGGAGAGAATCTACACGGTAGCGTACATCTTGTCGCTTTATCCCCGAATCTGCGGTGGTACCAGCAAATCCCTTGGTCCGTGGACTGTCCTGACGACCTGCTACCTGATCGCCCTTTTCGGGTGGCAGACCGTGAGCGTGCTCGCGATCTGGCGCCCGAACGCTGAGCGTCCAACATCGCCCGCATCTCGGCCATACTGGCTGTTAAAGCAGCAATCTCGCGCCTTAACTCACCCACCTCATCCGACGGTGGTTGAACGGCCGCCAAGGTTGGGCGTACGTACACCTCCTGGACCTGGTCGGCCGTCGCTGCCAGTTCCTCCAAGGAACCGGAGACGCAAGCGAGGATCGCCTGGGTGCCCTCCGGGAGCCGACGCAGCCAGAGCGACTTGATCAGGTCGTCGCCGATCTTGCTCCCACCCAATTGCCTCATTTCACGAAGCAATTGGCTGGGAGTTCGATCACCCAACGTTAAACCCGCCAGCAAGTGGTCTAATTTTGCCGACTCGCTTGCCGACAGGCGCCTGATCAACTCGCTCTTGAGCTGCACGTACGATGTCGACTTCACCACGTCGGACACCAGAAGTATGGACTCTTCGTCCAGGCCGACCACCGCGTAGTTGAAACGTGTCGCGTCCGATGTGATGCCGGACATTTGGAACTGTGCTTCCAAATGCACGAACCACAGTTCGGGGTTCCGCCGCCAAAACGGAGGGACGCGTACGGCGAGGGCGGTCACTTGCGGGTCCGATGGGCCTGCTGCGTCTTTATTGTCAAAAGACATCTTGTTTCACTAAAAGTACGAGATTGAGATGCAACCGCGGTGAGTTTATACTGACACGGCAGGCCGCACCCACAAATGCACGCACGAAACGAGAAAAAAAAACGAAGCGGACGCTATCCAGCGCAGACCAAAAACACCACCAAAAATGGAGGACTCGCGATGCCAAACACCTCCACGCCGTCTCTTGCAGCGATTTCAAAATTTTTTATTACTATTTTTTTAACTGAATAAATAAATAAATATTATATATGAATGAATAATAATTTCTCTTAAGTATAGCTCCTCGTCGGTGGCGCTGGTCGAGTTTGTCGGCTGTAGCTGTGGCGTTGGCGGTGCTGGGGACGTCCGTTTGTTGCTGTTGTTGATTGTTGTGGCACTGATGTTGTTGTTGTTGATACTGCTGTGGTGGCTGTTGCTGCTGCTGTTGAATTTGTGGTGGTTGTTGTTGTGCAGGAGGGCGTTTTTCTTTCTTGCTTGTGCTCCGACTCGGGATGTGGATGGATTTCTATTACTTGACAATGGGAAATCATCTATGGCGCGAGTATAGTCCAGAGTATATTCAGCATCCGAATAATTGCATTCTTCTTCAGTTGGCTCATAGTCTCCATTTATGATCTCAAAACGTTTCTTGAAAATATCACGATGTCTTTCTTCCAAGCTGCGTTCCAATTCATAGACCTTACGATGAAATTCGGCATCAAGATGTGTTGTTATCAGTTGTAACTTTTGAAGGGCACGAACTTTTTTTTAAAATCGGGGTCACCAATTAAGTATTTATTCAGTTTTATTAAAGCTATTGCATTATTGTCACTAAATTGTCTTTTATATACAAAAATATTTAATTTAATTCAAAAGAAAAATATTTGAAAAGCGAATCGTTTGAATTGACATAATCATAGAACTTATCTTTTTTTATATTATTTACAATTATTCTTTAATTTAAGATGAAATACAAAACCAAAACGACCAGTCCGGTTGATGGTTGAGAACTGAATTCCTTCTTGCTTCTCAAACGTTAGAGGCAGAAAAGACGTCTCCCTTCATTTGTTTCTTTTCTGCCCCTAACTCATGGCACACTCGCCGGTCCTCCACTCCCGTGTCGTGATCCGCAAAGTGGATAGATCCGCGCCATCTATTCGTTGGCACTCGCAACATTCGAAATAAATTTCGAATGCCGCGAATCCTGCCGCGCCACAATAGCATAACCAGGGTAAAACTGTACACGGCCATGAGAGAATTCGGTATCCCAACTAAATTGATAAGACTGACTAGGTTGACCCTGACCAATGTGCGAGGCCAGATAAAAGCAGCAGGGTCACTTTCAAAACCATTCGACGTCAACAAAGGTCTACGACAAGGGGATGCCCTATCATGCGCCCTCTTTAACCTGGCCCTCGAGAAAGTGATTCGCGATGCCGATGTAAATGCGAGAGGCACCATCCTCTTCAAGTCCACCCAACTACTCGCCTAGGCTGACGATATCGACATCATGGGAAGAACAACCCAAGATGTACTGTCTACCTTCATCCAGATCGAGCAGGCGGCGCGAGATCTTGGACTGCACATTAACGAAGCCAAGACGAAGTACATGGCGGCAACGTCAGCTCCAAAACCGAAAGAACGAACAACATCGAATCGCACTGGTCAAACGAAAACGTTAGGGGACTACAACTTTGAGATCGTTGAAAATTTCTCCTATCTAGGGTCGAAAATCACAACCGATAACACGGTTGTTGGTAGCCAACAGAGCCTATTTCAGCTTACAGAAACTGTTTCGCTCGAAACGTCTCACCATAAGGTCAAAGCTCGTACTGTACAAGACTATGACCCAGCCAGACCTTATGTATTCCACCTTCTAAGCAAAAAAAACTGCGAACGTTCGAGAGAAGAATCCTCCGAAGATCGGATACCGGTTGTTGTGCCGTTGATGATGATGAATAAAAGGTATCTCTTATATTCGTGCCGAATTTTATGTTTGTAGGGAGAACTTAAGGGAGGTTTTCAGTTAAGTTTTATTATGTAGTAATATACTATTATTAAAGTTTCACCCAAGAAAACGGTAAAGTTTGAATTTCAAACCCAACCCCTAGAGTGCTGATTTGGTAGACGGAGTATGTAGAGTTCCCTTCTTCAGTCCCAATGAAAACGTTTCCTGTATTACCGGAAAATTTCATTTAGTTTGGCCTGAATTTTTCTAATTTTGTCATGGTACATTCAACGTTATTCTATTTTTTTTCAGTCCGCAAGCCCATAAGGATTGCCGAAAAGACCCTGCTAGTTGAAGATCCGCGCAAAAATGGACCGATTGT